>NC_077235.1:32056332-32263832 GCF_027887165.1 Monodelphis domestica
AGCTGATGGGGTGAGGGCACGCACATATAGGGAACACTTAAGACCCAGACACGCACGCTGGGAGGAGCCAATCTGCTACCACCATAGGGCTGCTCATGTCTCCTAGCAATGTCACTGCTCCCGCCAGGCTTCTGCCTCTTGTTCCCATGGTTTCACCTGCTTTCAGCTGCTCCAGTCTCCATGCTCTGTGCTAGTCAATGTGCTAAGACCTCATCTTTTCATGGGATCTGCCTTCCTGGCCCAAGGGATTAGGGCCCTCTGTCAGAAACCTTAACCCATTCTGTGGTGAAGTTCTTTCCTATTTCGTCAGCCTCAGGGCTGTGTGGGAGGCCCAACTGGCCCCCAGGGCCCTGCAAACCACTGACACCCTTGAGGTGGAATCGCCATTATTTACGTTTTCTCCATCACTTTACTTAGTCCAGACAATCCAAAACATAAATCCAGGGGACAGCTGGGGGCTCAGTGGATGGAGCCAGGCCCAGAGACAGGAGGTCCTGGGTTCAAATCTGGCTTCAGACACTTCCCATTTGTGTAACCTCAGGCAAGTCCCTTCACCCCCATTGCCTAGCCCTTACCACTCTTCTGCCTTGGAGCCAGTACACAGTATTGATTCTGAAATGGAAGATGAGGGCTAAAAAAATCATAAATACAGCCTTGGTTTGCAGGGTTTGCCTATTTCCAGGCATAGATGCTCACATGGAAAGTTGAACAATTAGCTCTCCCCAGCCTGGCTCCAACAGGCCCCTGGGAGTTAGGTGATGGATTTTTGCTTACTGACAGCCAAACAATTCTAGAGGTTGGGGTTCCCTGTAGTCTTTGAAACCCATGTTTCTCATTCTCTCCTAAAGGTGAGTGAGTGGAGGAAAGGCTCAGGGACAAAGCAGAGCCAGAAAGCAACACTGTGCACTTTCCCACAGGCCTTTCTGCCTTCCAAATTTTATTCTATCCAAGCAGAGCCAGGCCAAAGCCACAGGGGGCCTCAGAGGCGCACTCTTTTATAAGAGGGGTTATCGGGATTAGGGCTCATTTTTGGATTCCTGGAACCTGCAGATTAGCTGGGCTGTTGCTGCTGATGGGTAAGTAGAGCACCTGATGGGGCTCCTCCAGCAGGCTCAGAGGGAGGAGAGGGTTCTCTGTCATCCGGCTGAGGGAGGAGGACCACGAATGTAATGGATAAGACAGACAAGGGCTCCTGGCTGGGAAGGCATGACTTGGGGAGGGTAAGGGTGAAGGCAGGCTCACAGTGAGCAGGTCTTAGCCTCACCTTCTGGTCCAGACTTCTAGTGGAAACTCCTCCCAGTTACATCTTTATGGAAGGCTTGCCTGAGCTTAGAGGCCCTGGCCAAGGGGGTAGAATAGGGATGACTGAGCAGTGAGGAGTTCCCACAGCTTTCCGTGTCTACACTGGAGCAGCTTTGGCGGTTTGGACGAGGAAGGACTGTGGCTACTGTTCCTTTCACTTGGATTACAACCAGAAGAGCCTGATGTCCCCTGGGCTGTGGCCAGACAAGGGCATAGGGAGGAAGGCCTAGCCAGAAGAAGTCCCCACTGCTCTGGAAGGGGGCCAGCCAGTACTCTGGCTTCTCCTTGATTTGCCATCTTACAGGAATTCCTTATGCCAACTTCTGCTAAGATGAGTACGGTGCCTGAAAACACTTTGGACCACTTGAGATATGCTCAGCAGTAAAACACTAGACTTCTCTTACCACGAGAAGGATGTCACACATGACCTAACATGTTTGGGGGTTCTACCTTTATTTTACTATGTAAGGGAACATGTTTCATAGTGCTCAGAACCTCAGAAGGCTAAACTGTGATTTCCTTTGGCTCCTTGCCTTGAGCCAATCCATTTCCCCATAGAGTACATTTTGGAAGACCCACTAACATGTTTCTGTCATTTTAATTTCTCTTCTTCGGTGACGTGTTTAAACCTGGCTTCTTGGGTGCCCTGTTTACATCTCCCTTCCTGGGTACCTCGTCTAAACCTCACTTCTTAAGGAACCTGTCTAAATATCCATTCTTCGATGCCTATCTAAACCTCCCTTCTTGGATGCCCTGTCTAAACCTCCCTTCATGGGTGTCCTGTCTAAAATTCCCTTCTTGGGCGCCCTGTCTAAATCTCCCTTCTTGGATGCCCTGTCTACATCTCCATTCTTGGGTGCCAGTCTAAACCTGATATTTGGGTGCCATGTTTGAATGTCCCTTCTTGGGTACCTGTCTAAACCTCCCATCTCAGATCCCCTGTTTACATCTCTCTTCTTCAGTGACCTGTCTAAACTTCCCTTCTCAGAGCCCCTGTTTATATCTCTCTTCTTCGGTGCCCTGTCTAAACCTCCCTTCTTGGGTTCCCTGTCTAAATCGCCCTTCATGGGTGGCCGGTCTAAATATCCTTTCATGGGTGCCCTATATATATTTATCTCCCCTCTTGGGTACCCTGTCTAAATCTCAATTCTCAGGGACCCTGTTTATGGCTACTTTCTTGGTTACCCTGTCTAAGTTTCCTTTTGGGGTGCCCTCTCTAAATATCCCTTCTTGGGTGCCCTCTCTAAATATCCCTTCTTGGGTGCCCTCTCTATCCCTTCTTGGGTGCCCTCTCTAAATCTCCCTTCTTGGGTGCCCTCTCTAAATCTCCCTTCTTGGGTACCCTCTCTAAATCTCCTTTCTTGGGTACCCTCTATAAATCTCTTTTCTTGGGCACCCTGTATAGAGCTCCTTTCTTGGGCACCATGTCTAAATCTCCCTTTATAGGTGCCCTGTATAAATCTCCCATCTTAGGTGCCCTGACTAAACCTTCCTTCTCAGAGGCCCTATTTACATCTCCCTTCTTGGGTGTGCTGTCTAAATCTCCCTTCTTGGGTACAGTCTAAATAAAACTGCTTTTGTGGGTACCCTGTCTAAATCTTCCATCATTGGTACCCTGTTTCAATCTCCATTGTGTCCTGTCTAAATCTCCATTCTCAGAGCCCATTGTTATATCTCTCTTCTTCGGTGCCCTGTCTAAATATCCCTTCTTGGGTGCCCTGTCAAAATCTCCCTTCTTGGGCCCAGTCTAAATCTCCCTTTGTGGGTGTCCTATCTAAATTTCTCTTCTTGGGTAACCTTTTTAAATCTCCTTTCCAGGGTAGCCTGTCTAAATCTCCTTTCTTGTGTACCCTGTCTAAAGCTCCTTTCTTGGGTACCCTGTCTAGACCTACCTTCTCAGAGACCCTGTTTACATCTCTCTTCGTGGGTACCCTATCTAAATCTCCTTTCATTGAAGATCTGTCTAAATCTCCTTCATGGGTGCTCTGTCTAAATTTCCCTTCTCGGGCTGAGTCTAAACTTCCCATCTTGGGTGCCCTGTCTAAATCTCCCTTCACTGGTACCGTGTCTAAATCTTCATTCTTAGAGCCCCTGTTTACATCTCCCTTCTTGGCAGCCCTGTCTAAATCTCCCATCTTGGGTGCCCTGCCTAAATCTCCCATCTTAGGTACCCTGTTTCATTCTCCCTTTCTGGCTGCCCTGTCTAAATTTCCCATCTTAGATACCCTGTTTCAATCTCCTTCCTGACTGCCCAGTCTAAATCTCCCTTCTCAGAGCCCCTGTTTATATCTCCCTTCTTAGGTGCCCTGTCTAAATCATCCTCCTTGGGTGCCCTGTCTAAAACTCCCTTCTTGGATTCCCTATCTAAACCTCCGTTCACAGAGCCCCTGTTTAAATCTCTCTTCTTGGGTGCCCTATTTGAATCTCTTTTCTTGGGTGGCCTAACTAAATCTCCCTTCTTGGGTGGCCTGTCAAAATCTCCCTTATTGGGCCCAGTCTAAACTTACTTTCATGGGTACCCTGTCTAAAGCTCCCGTCTTGGATTCCCTATCTAAACCTCCCTTCTCAGATCCCCTGTTTACATCTCTCTTCTTGGGTACCCTATTTAAATCTCCTTTCCTGGGTGCCCTGTCTAAAACTCCCTTCTTGGACTCCCTGTCTAAACCTCTCTTCTAGGGTTCCCTGTCTAAACCTCCGTTCTCAGAGCCCCTGTTTACATCTTTCTTCTTGGGTGCCCTATTTGAATCTCTTTTCTTGGGTTCCCTGTCTAAATCACCCTCCTTGGATGCCCTGTCTAAATGTACCTTCTTGGGTGCCTGTCTAAATGTGCCTTCCTGGGTGCCCTTTCTAAATTTTCCTTCTTGGGTGCCCTGTCTAAACCTCCCTTTTTGGACTCCCTGTCTAAACCTCCCTTCTAGGATTCCCTGTCTAAACCTCCGTTCACAGAGCCCCTGTTTACATCTCTCTTCTTGGGTGCCCTATTTGAATCTCTTTTCTTGGGTTCCCTGTCTAAATCACCCTTCCTGAATGCCCTGCCAAAATTTCCCTCTTGGGTTCCCTATTTGAATCTCCCTTCCTGGGTGCCCTGTCTAAATCTCCCTTCTTGGGTGCCCTGCCAAAATTTCCCTCTTGGGTTCCCTATTTGAATCTCCCTTCCTGGGTCTAAATCTCCCTTTTATGATTCCCTGTCTAAACCTCCGTTCACAGAACCCCTGTTTACATCTCTCCTCTTGGGTGCCCTATTTAAATCTCCCTTCTTAATGCTCCATCTAAATTTCCTTTCTTGGGTACCCTGTCTAAACCTCCCTTCTCAGAGCCCTTGTTTACATCTCTCTTCCTGGGTGCCCTATTTAACTCTCCTTTCCTGGGTGCCCTTTCTAAATCTCCCTTCTTGGGTTCCCTATCAAAACCTCGATTCTTGGATAATCTGTCTAAATCTTCCTTCTTGGAGGCCTTTGTAGATCTTCCATTTTGGGCTCTGTCTAAACCTACTTTCTGGGGTACCCTGTCTAAACCTACCTTCTCAGAGCCTCTGTTTACATCTATCTTCTTGGCTGCGCTATCTAAATCTCCTTTTTTGGATGCCTTTTAAAATCTCATTTCTTGGGTACCCTGTGTAAATCTTCCTTTATAGGTGCTCTGTTTATACCTCCCTTCTTGGGTACCCTGTCTAAACCTCATGTCTCAGAACCCCTGTTTACATCTCTCTTCTTGGGTGCCCTGTCTAAATCTCCCTTCTAGGGTTCCTGTCTAAGCTTGCTTTTGTAAAATGTACAAAAAATCAAGCCATTCTCCAATTGATAAATGGGCAAGGGACTGTCTAAACCTCCCTTCTTGGATGTCCTCTTCAGAACTGCCAACATTTTAGTCAATGATAAGACAAGGTACTGAGAACTCGAGATCAAATTTTACATCAGACACTAACTAGCTGTGCCACCTTGTCTAAGTCACTCAGTTTCTCTCATTCTCCATCTCCTTATCTATAAAATGGGGATAAGAGCAGTATCTGCCTTACAGGGTTGTTGAGGACATTAATCTTTGTGAATTTTATAGCATTGAATGTATTATCTTTATTCCCCCCTAAGAGATTGTCAACTGGGTGTCTTTCGGTCTTTTAATTGGTCATGTCTTTGATTGCGGGATGGTCCCTTTGGGTCTCCCTGAGGTCTCTATGGTCTTACTCACCTAGGATAGGGCCAGGGAAATGCTGCTGGAGTGATAAAGTTCCAGACTTGATTTATTCTTTTGTTGATTATCTAGAACTTGCATAGAAAATGATGGCAAAAAATGTTAATAATGCCAAGTGAACTTTAAAGCATATCGAGCATTTTTGGAGAGCTGGTTGTTAAACTTTATACTACATGACCCTTAAATTCAGCCATTTGTGAGTAATGGCAACTTGGAACAGAATCCTCCATGATTTCCATTGTAGCAAAAATTATCTAGGGATGTTTCACCTTTGTCAATAAGAGCTGAGATGTTAAACGCAGAATATGAGATGTTTACCTTTTGTAGAAGAAAATTCTTTCTGCTGTACTATAGGTACAGGCCTGCCAGAAGCAATTTTTATTGTTATTAATTTTTTAAAACCTTATTAGTCCATACTTTTTCGTTGGGATGTCATTGTAAAGTAAGTGCTATTCATCATTAATATGTGATATTTTCCACCTGATAGCGCACAAATAACCTGTATCAGATTACTTGCCATCTCCGGGAGGGAAGGATAGAATTTGGATCACAAAATGTTAGAAAACAAATGTTTAAAAATTGTTTCTAAATGTAATTGGGGAAAAGATAAGATATTAACTTTAAAATATGCAATATTTTCTCTCATTGTATATAGTTTTATCTTTTCCTTTGCAAATTGTCACTTCTTATTTGAACTTGGCTCTTTAGGACAATGTCACATTTTCCAAATCATCTTGTGCCTTGCCACTTTTGAGTTGAATCAGTTAGAAGGACATGTAGGGATGTTTTGTCCTTTTTCAAGGCTGCTCAAGTGTTACAAGTTAACCCAACCCATCAAGCCAGCCAGCATTAAATAACGCCAAAGACAGATCTTTTTCTCTCTTTTTTGCATTCTTTTAAAGATAATACTTCTTCTAATTTCATGTAAAAGCAGCTTTTAACATTTAACATTTTTATAATGATATTCCATTTTACCAATTGTGTGTAATAACAATTTTCCATGTCACTTTTCTGAAGTGATATGATCCAACATACATTTTCCAGAGTTAGAAGATCCAAATCGTCTGTCCCCCTCTCTCGCTTCCCTCCACCTTCCCGGAGATGGTAAGCAATTTGGTCTTGGTTATACATGTATTATCATGCAAAACATACTTCCCTAAAATCTCTCATATCTGTCCTCTTTCCTCCACTCGTTTTCCAAACACTCACGTTCAGGCCCTTATTCCCTCTTGTCTCGATGGTTGCAGAAACCTTCTAGCTGATCTCCATATCCACCCTCCACAGAGTTGCCAATGGATGGTCCCTGCAGCACAGCTTGCACCAGCCTACAGCCTTACTCAAGAACCATCTGTTGCTTGTAGAAGAAAATAAACACTCTTCTGTTTGGTATTTAAGTTCCTTTATTCATTGTTCAGTCATTTCAATAGTGACTCCATTTGGGCTTTTCTTGGCAAAGAAAATGGAGTGGTTTGCCATTTCCTTCTCCAGCTCATTCATTTTTTAGATGAGGAAACTGAGGCAAAGAGGGTTAAGGGACTTGCCCAGGCTCACATAACTAGTAAGTGTCGGAGGCAGTATTTGAACTCAGGTTCAAATGTGTGACTCCAGACCTGGCTCTCCATCCACTGGGCTACCTAGCAGCCCTAGACTGTGACTCAATTCTCTCCAGGCTGATTGTTAATCACTCTGTTGGACACACTCTCCATTCCGGCCAATGTAGCCTACTTAATGTTTGCCCATATACTTCCTATCTCCCACTTGGTAACCTCTGCACAGGTTGTTCCCTATCCCCAATGCCTGAAATACTTTTCTTCCTTACCTCTTTCTCTTCAAACCCCAGACTTCCACCAAGTCTCAGCCTATGTGGTACCTCCTCTAAGAGACTGTTCATGGGGGGCAGCTGGGTAGCTCAGTGGATTGAGAAACAGGCCTAGAGACGGGAGGTCCTAGGTTCAAATCCGGCCTCAGCCACTTCTTAGCTGTATGACCCTGGGCAAGTCATTTGACCCCCATTGCCTAGCCCTTACCACTCTTCTGCCTTGGAGTCAATACACAGTATTGACTCCAAGACGGAAGGGTAAGGGTTTAAAAAAAAAGAGACTGTTCATGGACCCACCACCCCTTTTTAGTAAGCCCTGACTCCCCCTATGTTAAAATGACTGAATTTGTTTTACACATCTCAAGCATTTACTCACCCATGTTGGTAGGATACTGCTATATCCCCACCTCCAAGTGGACTGTAAGCTCTAGGCCTGTGTTATTGGCAAACCTATAGCACATGTGCCAGAATGTGTCAGATGGGGCTGCTCCCTTCCCCCTTTCCATGCATGCCTGAGGACATTTCTCCCATCACCCACCCCTCTGCCCAGCAGCCCAACAGGAGCACTTTCTCCCTCCCCTGTCAGGGGTAAGGGGCAGCTCACATGTGGTATGAGGGGTGCAGTTTGAGCACTCAGCCTCTAAGGTCTCTAAAAGGTTCACCATCATTTCTCTAGGAGGTTCAGGGTCATTCCTTGTTGGCCTGGTAGCTGTGAGGCCTGGCACAGAGTATATTCTTGTTCAACTAGATTGACTACTTGAAATCTCTGAACCTCTTCAGTCTTCATATCTGTACCCCAAACTACTCCCCCCCAGCTTGGGAAAGTGCCACCTAAGAGTAGCCTGGACTGTCAGGAGAAGGCCCTGAGCTTGCTCTGCTCTGGGGCTTGTCTGCCTGTATACAGGGAGAGGCAGTGGAGGTGGGCCCTGGAGTCAGTGGGGGCTCCATGTCAGATATTCTGCTGATTATTTCGGTGTATGACTTAAAACGTTACCTAGGAATCTGAGGGGGTCAAGGAAATTAGGCCAATGAAATAGTGTATGTCTAGGGGAGTGTCCAGCAGCCCCAAAGCCAGGAGGTGGACAGGATAAAAGACCAGAGTGTTCCAGGGATGGAAAGCTTTTCTCCGTGAGGCTGTTCATCAGTATGTCAGAGGCCCCCTTTATGGTACCATCTCTGATAATACTGGAAGACACTGGACAGATGAGAGGAATGGAGATCTCTGCCTTTTTTAAACCCTCACCCTCTATCTTAGAATCAATAGTGTGTTTTGGTTCCGAGGCAGAAGAGTGGTAAGGGCCAGGCAATGGGGGTTAAGTGTCTTGCTCAGGGTCACACAGCTGGGAAGTGTCTGAGGCCAAATTTGAACCCAGGACCTCCCATCTCTAGGCCTGGCTCTCAATCCACTGAGCCCCCCAGCTGCCCCAAACTCTGCCTTTTAGCAGTATTCCTTCAATCTCCAGGTGGGGGTCTTACTCTTGGTATGATTGCTGCACACACCATTTCTCTTGACCTTGTGCTTTTTCATCCTCCTTTCTCTCATCCATCTTTCTCTGTCTCTCACGGCCCCCCCATTTTCTCTATGTGTCCTCCTCCCTTTTAGGACCCCCTTTCTCTCTCCTTTGTGTCTCCCCTGCCTCGGTCCATCTCTTTTTTACCCCTGACATTATATCTGTCTTTTTACAATACTGTAGATAGTGTTTTTCATATGTATCTTGCTTACGTTGCAGTGACTGCTGAGGCAGTCTAGTCTTGCCTGGCCCGGGCATACGCAACGGGATATGATTACCCAAAGCCCTGCTAGGTTGTCTTTAAGGTAAAGCCCCTGAATCCTTTTCTTAAATGTAGTCAAATGATTTTTGATCGGAAAAACACTTTTCAAGTTCAAATTGCTTTTATTTAAAATGCAAATGTCTGCTGACATCCACAAAAGTCAGAGAATCAACATTTGTTTAATAACTCGTAACACTGTGAGACAAAAAATGTGTTACTTGCTAATGCCATCGAGATAATCAGCTATTTCTAGTGGCACCAAGTAGCTGGCTTTGGTGGTTGTTGTTTTGCTTATTTCATTATTTTTTGTAAAGCTTCAATTACTAATAAAAGCATCCAAGATAGTCTCTGACTTTGGAAATTAGGCTCCCTTTTCTTTCTAAAATCTAATGCTCTTTTGAACTGGCCCTTGGCATAGCTGAAGATGACAAGATAACAGATCATTTATTCTACTTTCGTTATTAGGAAATATTCAAATGAAGATGAGCTTTACAATAAGTTATTGATAGCAATTCTTGAGCGGATGGAATAGTTATTGATCCCTGACGATGGAATGTTTAGTTGTTACTAGGGCCTTGAAGTTCACTAATAAATGGTTGGTTCAGGGTTCGAAAGAAAAGGGAGCCAAGTGTTAAGATCTTAGTGGGACTGGGAGAATGGAAATGCGTTGACAAAGTCGCTAGATTGATCCTCAACCTTGTTATAAACCCACTTGCGGCTGCAGCGACACTCGACTCCGCATTTTTTGGAGTTACATTTGGGGCATGGGTAGAAACAGCCCGAACACTCCAACTGTAAGCAATCACACATATCCAAACCATTGCAGAGCAGCCTGCCTTTGTGATCATACTTCCTCCGTTCTCTCCTGCTCCTTCGGCGTCTTCTAGTTTGAATGCCACGCTCCGTCTTGGAATTTCCAGAGGTGCTAGGGTTGCCAGTGGCTTGCTGGGCCTCCTGGACTTCCTTTGCGGTTTCAGGCATGGCAGCTGCTGCCTGGACTACTGGGTTTTGAACTCTTAAGGCTAGAAATTGTTGGACAATTTCTTTTGCTTCATCCTCTTCCATCTCACAGTCTTCCACAGAAATCATGTCATGGGAAACTTCCTCTCCGTCATCACTGGGTCGGTCACTTTGGAATGCGGACTGCGCATTCATTTTCAATCTCTAAATGTGCAGATACTCCCGTGCTCTGCTCTCCTTGCTTCCTTCGAAGTTGCGGCTGGACCTGAGGAATACATAGCAGGTACATCTTGTCATATCAATGTATGTAAGTGTGGCGGGAAGTCAGAGTTAGGGATCAAGGAAGCCCAGGGACCCAGGGACCCAGCACATTGGTGGGGCACGGATCTTAAGGGTAGGTTTCTGGAAATTGGGGAATCCTCTAGGGCTTGCCAACCGGAGAGAGAGGAGAAGCCAAGGTCACTTGAGGAAGGTTGCCCAAAAGTATGAGGCAGACCTAGCGGAGGACACGTCTCCTCTTTCTCCTTCATGTGTTCTCTCCCTCCTCTCCGGTTCCCATTCCTTGACCTGGCTTCGGCTCTGTATTAGGATGAGCAGAGCAACTGTCACCAAGGCCTGAATGGGTTTCCCTATCTCAGGGTATCTTTGTGGCCCTGATCTCATGGGATCTGAGTGGGGCGGGGGGTGGGCCTCAGAGGTCATCAAAAAAATCCCAGAGTTCATCTGGCCTCTCTGGTACCTTCCCTCCTGCACAGCAGCCTGTACTATTACTGCCCAATGCTAGTGATTAGAAGGGTTGCCTCCTAGCTAGACACAGCCTTTCCCTCAGGACTGTCCACTCCCTGGGCCCAGTTCTGCCCTCTGGCACAAAGTGGGAGGGAGATATCTTGGAGCAGAAGTTGTTGCTGCAGTAGTGGCCATTCCTGAAGTCAGTGCTGCTTAAGAGTAGACATGTGTCTGTCCCCTCTCATTTCTTCCTCCCCTTTAAAAACTGCCCCCTGAGGACAGTGGGGTGGCTCAGTGGTTCAGAGAGCCAGACCCAGAGACAGGAGGTCCTGGGTTCAAATCTGGCCTCAGACACTTCCTAGCTGTGTGACCCTAGGCAAGTCACTTCACCCCCATTGCCTAGGCCTTACCACTCTTCTACCTTGGAACCAATATATAATATTGATTCTAAGATGGAAGGTGGTAAGGGTTTAAAAAAAAGAAAAAGAAAAAATTTAAAAAGAAATAAAAGTGCCTCGTAACCTCTAGGTGTAAATTCTGTGAATCCCCTCTTGGGTGTGATCTGCCTCCCCTCCTGCCATCCCAGGTCCCAAAGCCCAAAGATGAAGGAAACATCCAGCCCTCCTCTCCTTCCCTACTCCACTCCAACCTTCGTTGCCCATCATTTGACCCACTTCCCTGGGACTGATGGAAGTTAAGGTCTCTGGCCTATTAATTCTCCTGTATCCTTGGCCTTTTTAAGCAACATTCTTTCCACCTCAGCAGGGTGAAGGAAGCCTAGCCCCTCTACTCCCCAGGAACTGAGAGAAACAATACTCTCTCAGGAGGAAGGGAGGATCACTGAAGTTACATCTTGGGTACGGAAGGAACTATGCCCTAGAAATATACAATTTCTATCCTGAAAGTAGATAGAATGTTGTGGCCCAAAGCCTGGCAGGGGAGGAAGGGATGTGTTTCTGTTCACCAGAGGTGACATTCCAAATTTTCCACCCTGGACCATAGCCCTGTTTCCCCAGGCTAGTTCTGGTTCTCCTTTGCCCTGCTGACTCTATGTCCCTTTTGTCACCTGCTCGGAATCTCTGAGGTGGGCAGAACATCACTACTTCAAACAACATGCCTCCCCATAGGCAGAGAGAGTCTCCTATCCTTGAAAGTTCTCCTTCCTCGCCTCACTGCCTTCAAAGCTCGGCTCAGGTGCTGCCCTCCTCCTGAGGAAGGGGCTTTCCTGGACCCTGCCATTTGGGAGTGCTCTTGACCAACCAAAAGGATCTCGTCCTTATTCTCCACATATTTTGTGCACACTCATATAGGCACACGTCACCTCCTTCCCCCTGCCTCAGTCCTCAAAAGAATTCTTTAGGGGTATCAGCTATTGGAATTTGCCTTCATACGCTCAGAGCCATGTACCCAGTAGGCACTTAATAAATGCTTTCAAGATGTAATCAAATGCTGTGCAGTTGGACTATAGAACCCCAGACCAAAAGGAAAGAGGTGCTTCCTCCCTGCTTTTTAGAGAACCAGCAGCAGGATAGACAAAGCACTATATTTTTCTCATACACACAGGTGTCTGTGTGTGTGTGTGTGTGTGTGTGTGTGTGTGTGTGTGTGTGCGCGAGCTGTGTGCATGCATGCATGTGTGGGGGGAACATGCGTCATACAGGGAATATTTTCCAGCTGCTTCTGGCTGAACAAGAGGGAGCTGGCGGGGGTGGGAGAAAGCTGGGGAGGGGGGGCTAGCCTGTGGTCATGTATGACCAGGTTGGGGCTAAATAGCTTGCAATTTTAGATGACAAGGTGTCCCCTAATTGGCTGCCGAGCTGGAGAAGCTAATGACTCAGTGGATGTAGAAAAGGGAGCTGCCAGCCTTTCTGCTTTTCTCCTCCTTTCTGACTGCCCTCTTGGCTGTGACTCTCTGAGCGTCATGATGCCACTCCTGTGAGGGGCAGAAAAGGATAGGTCCTTCTCCGTCCTGGTGCCATGGCAACCACACCACTGCTCCCCATCTGGAGCATGGCCTCAGTGAAGCGAGCTTGCACTAGGGCCCCTGGCTGCCTCTGCGTCTTTTAGATTTGTTTTTTTTTCTCCATCTTAGGTGAATGAGCACCCCATAGGACTGGTGGCAACCTTGTGAGTTCTAAAAATCTAAGATCTTGGGACCAGTGAGAGGAGTGGTTGGTCGCAGCAGCTGTACCATTTCTGGTTGTATCATTAAATGTTGTGGTTTTCTCTCATTCCATCTTTCATTAATGGTATCCATGGCTTTGCTTCGATTTTCTAGTTTCTGGGCTAGGAGTGGTGACACACTCCTGTAATCTTGGCTACTGGGTGGGGGGCGGGGTGGGGGTGGGGAGCTGAGGTGGATCATTTGAGCTTGGGAATCCTGAGCCGGGCGAAGGGAAGGTGAAGGGAATAATCAAAGGATTATGTGCCAGGCACTGTGCTAAGCGCTTTGACGAATACATGTTGTCTCATTTGATTCTTACAACAACGCGAAAGGTAAGTGCTCTTATTATCCCTGTTGCCTAATTGAGGAAATCGAGACAGAGAGCAGTTAAGTGATTTGCCTGAGATCATGGAGCTAGGAAGTGACTGAGGCCAAACAGCAGCTCAGGCCTTCCTGATTCCAGGCCGGGATTTCTCTCCTTTGAGCCACCTGCTGCAGCTAAAAGGGCTAGAATTCATCAGGTGTGTGCCCTAAATCTGGCACCGCTGCTGCTGCCGCCGCCAGGAGCTCTCAAGAGGAGGGGGCAGCCAGGATGGTGCCAGGCCAGGGCAGAGGCAGAGCCAGGGCAGAGCTCTCGTGCTGATGGATCCGGGCCCCTACGGCCTGGCCCACATAGGGAGACCCCGTCTCCAAGCGAGTCCCAAGATTGTCCGGTTTCTGTTCTAAATCATCGAGTCTCCTTGCAGATTTTCACTGAGGTCTCTAATCTTACTCTTTTTCTCTTCCTTCAGTTCCTTTATTGAAATTTCCAAGTACTTCTGAGGCTCTCGGGTCCAATGCATTCTCGTCTAGGATTCTAGTTGGAGTTATGGCAGAAATATCCCTTCTCCTGGAGTTTCAGACTGAGATTTCCTTCCCCCATCACATTTCTTCACTGTATTAGAAATTGTCTTTCCTGATTGCCTCTGTATTTTTGCTGTTGTATTCCCCCTGTGGTAGCTGCCTTGGAATGCTTGCTTTCGGTTGCTAATTTTCATAATCGGTTTGCTTAGGGAGATGTGGTGCAGTTTTAGGCATCTGGCAGTGGCAATGGGGAGCCAGGGGTAGGGAAGCTCTGAGTCAGTTGTCTTGCTGGCTGTCCCGGAAGTCTCCATCCTAGGGGACAGAAGCCTAGGGGCAGGAAGCACATGGCGTGGCCTTTGCAAGGATCACTCCTGCTCTTTACAACATAGGAGAGAAAGATGAGGCTCAGAGGAGGCGATGGACTTGGCAGCATGTCAAGGTAGCACAGGAGGCGACTGTAGTAGAACCCTGTCATGCTACTGGAAAGGAAGAAATGAAGAGCCAAAGGGAAGCTAAGCTAGCTTAGGCACAGGATTGGGAGAGGCACGAGGCTCCTTGGAGGACGAGCTAGGCCCCAAATGGCTTGTTCCAAGGGAGAGATCTGAGGCTCAAAGAGGTGAAGGGAGTCTGGGAATCGCTGACAGAGAGGGGTAGAAGAAAGATTCCAAATGGCCCAATCCCCAACTGGCCAAGATGAATTTCCGGTAGCTAAAGAGGAAACCCGGATGATTCTCAGCAGTTACTATGTTCGGTTGGAGGCCAGCATACCTGAGAATACCAAATGACTGGGTGAAGGCTGGCCCAGGAGGGAACTAAGTCCAGGAAAACTCAAAGGGGCTGATTTAGCATCAGGACTTACTATATATATAGCTCAAAGGAGAGATTTCTTGCACAAAGAACTATAGAGATCTCTATAAGTGAAAACAAGAAAATTGTGCTTTGGCGGGGGGGGGGGGGGGGGGGGGGGAACGGGACTGAGAAGCAGGTGAGAAAGGCTCCCTGAGAGCCTCTTGGACCCCCTCTGGGGAGTCCTGGGAAGAAGGTTCACTTTTTGGTTCTGATATTTCTCTCTGTCTGACCTAGAGCCAGGCCCTTCCTTCTCTGCCCTGGGCCTCAGTTTGCCCCCCTGTAAAATGGGCAGGCTTTCCTGGCTGACCTGGGGAGGCCCTTCCCCAGCCTAACTCCACCTTCCCCCTTGGAGGAGGGCAGAGTAGCTCCTCTCCATCCTCCCCATCCCTCCCAGTGAGTATCCTATGTCTCCCCACCTTGCCCTCTCCCTGCCCCTTCCTGTGCTGCCCTCCCAGCTTCCCTGGATGCCCAGAGCAGCCTCCTTCCTTTCTGGGCTTGGGAGTCCTCAAAGCAGGGTGTCTTTGAGGGCCTCCTCCCAGAAATAGGCCTCATTTCTCATCCTCCTTCATCCTCTGAGGGTAGGCTGGAAGGTCAGGGGGCTGGGAGAAGGGAGCTCCACAGGGAGCTTCTGGAGACCCTGGAGCCACTAGGGTTGGGCTCCCCCTCCTCCCCCCCAGGGCTTGAGTGCGAGGTGCTGCCATAGGGATCTCAGGCCTGACAGGGCCTCCTCCACATGGCACCCAGGCCCTCAGTCAGCCAGCATAGGGGAGGAGAGGTTTGTGCAGGACTTCTTAGAGAGATGATGGGATATTTCAGGAGGAAGTATAATCCTATTCATTTATTCAGTTGTTCTAGGAATAATTGCCATTGGAGAAAGGGTTTGGGGCTCTGAGCTTTATATGATGTAACAGACTAAATTATTTTATTTATTTGGTTATGCAAGGAATTATTTCTATTGGATGTGAAGGGGCCGGGGCACTTAGTTCTGTATGATGTGATATGATGAATTATAATGCAATTTCTTTAATTGTTCTAGGAATAATTGCTATTGGTTACAGAGGTTAGGGCTCTGAGCTTTGTATGATATATGATGAATTGTCATCGTAAATACTTAATTGTTCTCTGAACTATTTATATTGGAGGAAAGGGCTTGGGCTCTCAGCTTTACATGCTATGATATGACGTGATGAATTTCAATTTGATTTCTTTGATTGTTCTAGAAATAATTGCTATAGATTCCAGAGCTTGGGGCTCGGAGCTTTTCAATGATGCAATAGGATAGGATTAGTTATGATTGTATTTATTTCATTGTTTTATGGATAATTATAAATGGAGTGATATGCTGGGAGAAATTGTCATTTTATTTATTTATCTGTTCTATGGGCAACTGCTATTGAAAAATGGGGCTGGGGGCTCTGGCCATTATTTCATGTGATGTTATATAATTATTAATGATTCCATTTTTATTTTTTTCTATATATAATTAATATTATGGTTTATGGTTCCAAGTGTTATATGATGAGATATTATATGATGAAGTATAATTTTTAAAATTTAATTGTTTTATAAACAAATGCTATTGGAGGAAGGGGTTAGGATTCTGATCTTTATTACATGGTGGATGATAATTTTATTTAATTGTTCTATGAAATATTTGTATTGGGTAAGGGGTTTGGGGCTCTGAGATTTCTATGAGGTGAGATGATTTAACTGATTAAAATTGTATTTAGTTGTTTTATACATAATTGCTATTGAATAAAGCGACTGAGACTCTGAACTTTATAATATGTGATATGATGAATCATAATTCTATTCATTTAATTGTTTAATGAATAATTGCTATTAGTTACAGAGCTTAGGAGGGCTCTGAGCATTCTGTGATGTGATGTGATATGATTAGTTGTGATTTTATTTGTTTTATGAATAATTCCTTTTGGATTAAAGTGTTTGGGCTTAGCTTTATATGATGCCATATTGTATGTTGAATTATTATTTTATTTATTAAGTCGTTTTATGAATAATTGCCATTGAATGAAGGGGTTGTGATGATGAGGTTTATATGTGATATTATATAACAAATTATGATTTTTATTTATTTGTTTTACAAACAATTGCTATTGGATAAAAATGGAGGTCTGAGCTTTATATGATGCAATATATGGGGAATTATGATTTTATTTATTTCAATGAACAATTGTTATTGGATAGGGGGTTCTAACCCTTACATGATGCCATTTTACATGATGGATTAAAATTTGATTTATTTCTTTATGAATAATTGCTATTGGATAAAGTGGCTAGGGCTCTGAACTTTATATGATGAATTCTAATTCTATTTATTTAATTGTTCTAAGATTTATTGCTATTGGTTATTTAAAGATTGGGGCTCTGAACTTTGTGATATGATGTGATTTCTTATGATTTTACCTATTTAATTGTTTTATGAATAATTGCTACTGGAAGAACGGAGTGGGGCTCAGCTTTCTGTGATGTGATATTATATGACGAATTATGCTTTTATTTATTTAATTTTCTATGAACAATCGCTGTTGGAGGACGGTGTTGAAGCTCTCAGCTTTAAGCATTTGATATTATATGATTGTTTGTTTTTCCAGGAATAATTGCTATTAAATTAAGTAGCTGGAGCTCTGAACTTTATGTGATGTGATATGATGAACTATAATGCAATTTATTTAATTGTCCTAGGAATAATTACTATTGGTTATAGAGGCTAGGGCTCGGAGCTTTATATGATGCAACATGATGTGATGAATTATAATTTTATTTATTAAACTCTTCTATGTATAATTGCTATTGTTGAAGTGATTTAAGACTCGGAGCTTTATATGATGCAATGTGATATAGTGAATTATAATTTTATTTATTAAACTCTTCTATGTATAATTGCTATTGTTGAAGGGACTTGGGGGCTCTGATTTATATGATGCAATGTGATGTGATGAATTATAATTTTATTTATTAAACTCTTCTATATATACTTGCTATTGTTGAAGTGATTTGGGGCTCAGAGCTTTATATGACGCAATGTGATGTGATGAATTATAATTTTATTTATTAAACTCTTCTATGTATACTTGCTATTGTTGAAGTGATTTGGGGCTCAGAGCTTTATATGACGCAATGTGATGTGATGAATTATAATTTTATTTATTAAACTCTTCTATGTATAATTGCTATTGTTGAAGGGATTTGGGGCTCTGATTTATATGATACAATGTGATATGATGAATTATAATTTTATTTATTAAACTCTTCTATGTATAATTGCTATTGTTGAAGGGTTTTGGGGCTCAGAGCTTTATATGACGCAATGTGATGTGATGAATTATAATTTTATTTATTAAACTCTTCTATGTATACTTGCTATTGTTGAAGTGATTTGGGGCTCAGAGCTTTATATGACGCAATGTGATGTGATGAATTATAATTTATTTATTAAACTCTTCTATATATAATTGCTATTGTTGAAGGGATTTGGGGTTCTGAGCTTTATATGATACAGGGTGATATCGTGAATTATAATTTTATTTATTAAACTCTCTATGTATAATTGCTATTGTTGAAGTGATTAGGACTCTGACCTTTATATGATGCAATGTGATGTGATGAATTATAATTTTAAATTTATTAAACTCTTCTATGTATAATTGCTATTGTTGAAGGGATTAGGACTCTGACCTTTATATGATATCGTATGTTATCATGAATGATAAATTTATTCACGTAAGTGTTCTATGAAAGAGTTGGGGCTTTGAACTGTATATGATTAGTTATAATTTTATTTGGTTAGTTATTTTATGAACAATTGCTCTTAATGGAAGAGGTTGGAGGTCTGAGCTTAATATGATGTGACGTAATATGACTATGATTTTATTTAATTCTAGGGATAATATTTGTGAGGGGGTGGGTGTCTGAGCTTTATATGATAAATAATTTTATTGGTTTGTCTCATGAACAAATGCTGTTGGATGAAGGTGCCAAGACTCTGACCTTTACATGCTGCCATGTAATATGATATAATTTTATTAAATTATGCTATGAATAATTGATACTGGATGGAGACTCTGGGTACTGAGCTTTACATGATGTATTATGTTACTTTTGATTTTATGTATTTAAATTTTATGAATAATTATCTGAACTTTCTATGATGTGATATGTTGTGATGAATTATAATTATACTTATTTAATCATTTTATGAATAATTGCTATTGGTTACAGAGGTGGGGGCTCTGAACTTTCTATTAACTATGAGTATATTTAATATTTTAATGTATAATTAAGATGGGCTGAAAGGGGCGCAGCTCACCTTTACAAGATGCAATATTATATGATTAGTTATGATTTGATTGATTTATTTATGCTATGAATACTTTCTGTTGGATAAAAGGGTTGGGACTCTAGGCTTTATATTATGTGATATTATGCTTTCATTTGTTTTGTGAAAAAATTGCTCTTGGGGTTGGGGCTCTGAGCTGATTTTATTTATCAATTGTTTCAGGAATAATTGCTATTGTAAAGGATTTGGAGCTTTTAGCTTTACTATGCCTTTTCTTCTGACATCATGAATTATGATTTTATTTAATTGTTCTATCAACAGTTGCTATTGGTTGCAGAGGGTGGGGCTCTGAACTTGATATCATATGATATGATTAGGTATGATTTTATTTGTTTATCAAATGATTACTATTAAAGCGATGGGGCTCAGCTATATATGTTGTACTATTGTATATTGAATTATAATTTTATTTATTCAATTGTTCTATCAATGCTTGCCATCGGATGAAAGGGTTTGGTGATGAAGTGTCTAAGATGCAATGTTATACAATTGTAATTTTCTTTTATTTCGTTGATTTACCAACAATTGCAATCGGATGGAGGGGTTGGGACCCTGAGCTCAGGTGATTCATGGAGACACAGCCCTCGACCAAGAGTCCCCCCAAGCCCCTGGTCAATCAGCATGGGGGAGGGGAGAATTCTTTCTGCAGGGCCTTCAACAGGAGCCTTGTGAGAGAATATGGTGTAATTTGATCGTTATTTCATTAACTTGTAAATCACTGATATCTGAGAAGGGTTTGACATGATGGATTTATGGAGACAGAGGAAGACAAGTTATATAACTAGAGTGAGGCCTCCTTAGTGTTGCTACAGTAGAGGGTGACAGCTGGGGATTCCCTCCCATCTGCATTTGTACCCCCAGTGCCTAGCACAGTGCAGGCCCATAGTAGGTGCTTAATACGGCAGGAACACCCCATTTCTCAGGCTCTGGGGGACTGAGAAGCAGGTGAGACAGGCTCCCTGAGAGCCTCATGGACCCCCTCTGGGGAGTCCTGGGATGTGGGTTCAGCTTTGCTTCTGACATTTTCTCTCAGTGTGTCTGAGGGCCAGGCCCTTCCCTCCCTGGGTTTCAGTTTTCACCCTGAAAAATGGGCAGGGTCTCCTGGTTGGCATTGGGAGCCCCCTGCCCAGCCTAACTCTACCTTTCCCTTTGGGGGGTAAGCAGAGCAGCAGCTCTTGCACCCCTGCCTTCCAGTGGGTTCCCTTTGTCTCCCCACTGCCCTTTCCTGTGGCCCCGTCCCAGCTTCCCCTGATCTCCAGGGGGCCGACCCACCTCCTTCCTTTCTGTGCTGGGAGTCCTCAAGACAGGGTGTCTCTGAGGGCCTCCTCCCAAAGGTAGGCCTCACTTCTCATCCTCCTTCATCCTCTGAGGGTAGGCTGGAGGGCCTGGGGGCTGGGGGAGGTGAGCACTACAATTAGCTTCTGGAGGACCTTGAAGCAATAGGGCTGTGCTTCCCTCCCAGAGCCTGAGTGCGAGGTGCTGCATAGGATTTTCAGGCCTGGAAGGGCCTCCGCAACATAGCACCAAGGCCCTCAGCCAACCAGTAGAGGGGAGCAGAGTTTTCTACAGGGCTTCTTAGGGGGATGGTGGGATAATCCAGGGAGGAATTATAATCCTATTTATTTATTTAATTGTGCAAGGAATAACTGCTTTTAGAGGAAGGGTTTGGGTCCCTGACCTTTATATGATAGTCTAGGATGAATTATTTTGTTTAATTGATTATTTGAGGAATAATTTCTATTCGATGAAAGGATTTGGGACTCTGAGCTTATGTGATGCAATATAATACAATTGATTAGAATTTTATATATTTCATTGTTCCCTATATAATTGCTACTGGATCCAGAGACTGGACTCTGAGCCTATGTGATGTGATGATGTGAGGAATTCGAATCCTATTTATTTCCTGAATTGTTGTACCAATCTTTGCTGTGGGAGGAAGGGGTCGGGCACTGAGCTCTCGAGGATGCCACAGGAGAGGAACAGTTAGGAACTGATTCAGTTCATTGTGTTGGCCACACTGGCAGTGGAGGAAGAGGTCGGGCTCTGAGCTTAGGCGCTGCCTGCGGACGGGGGTGCCCGTGGGATGTATTCGTGAAGGTGGCAGTAGGGAAAGAGAGCCCTGGAGGAATCTCCGGCCAGGTGAGAGAGGTGGCCCCTCACTGACGGGGGTGACCCCTTGTCCATTGCTGGACAAGAAGGGGAGCCCGGTGGGGCTGCTGCCTGCCAGCCCCCCGCCAGCTGCCCCCATTAGCTTGGTGCCAGGAGCCCCGGGAGATGGCCCTGCACCTGCTGGGCCCTTGGACTCTGCGAGGGCTCCCGCAGAGGGCCCAGCCAGGCCTCCATCCAGGTCCAGGGTGGGAAGGGGCAGCCCGATTGGGCCCTACAGCAGACCCAGGCCGCCCCCACCCCAAATTCCTCTCCTTGTAGCCTCTCAAGGGCGGGCAGAGCACTGCCCTGACAATCAGGAAAGCCGAGTTCTAGCCCTGAGTTCCTGGAACGAATGAAGCCCCAGAGAGCAAGGAGAGCCTTTAGCCTTTCTTTCTCCTTCTAGAGAAGGAGCACACAAGATGGGCTGCTCTGTGACTAGCAAAACGGATGCTTAGAAGCCAAAGGAATCTCTGCCCTTTGATCAAGGGCCATCTGGGAGTGGAGAGATCCAAGTCCCTCCAGCCTTGTGAGGAAACCAGTGTTCTGGGTGTCCCCCAGGGGGCAGGGGGAACCCCAGCGAAACAGAAGCTCCCTGAGGGCCAGAACCATTTTGTTCCTCTCTCTGGATCCCCAGGGCCCAGCTAGCCCAGTGCCTGGCACAGAGTAGGGACAGGGGAGGAGCCTGCAGAGTGGACAGCTGTCAGGGGGAGTGTGTGCCCGTGGCCGTGGGCCCCTCTGTGGTCTCTCAGACGGGGAGCCCCGAGGGCAGGGGAGGTCCCTTTGGGGCTCCCCTGGTTTGGCAAAACTCCACTCATTTACACCCGTGTCTGTTTCTTTTCCAGTTTGTCCACGACAAAGACTTGGCTGAAAGGAGACTCCAAAACCAAGGTACCCATGGCAGCGAAAAGCCAGAGGGGGTGGCAAGACCTGGGCCCCGGGGTGTTGGCGTCTGCAGCCAGTCAGTGCACTGGCCTGGTCAGGGCTTCCTTTGGTCCCTTCCTCCCCTAGCTGTTTTGTAGCAAAGCTCTGGGGGCAGTTCCAGGCTAAGCCTTGCTCTGCTTTGGTTTCCTGGCCTTGACCGTGAGGCAGGGGCATCTCTGGGTCTCCCTGCCTCTGGGAGGGCTCGTCAGTCAGCGTTTGAGGATTCGGAGGGAAGGAGGTCAGATGAAAGAGGTAGGGAGAACCCCTGTCCGGACGGGAGCCTCTTTGGGCTCGGGCACCCCAGGGCCACACTGCTGACGTCCAGGAGCCTCTTCTGGGCATAAGGTGGCTGTTGGGCTTTCCAGATGGCACCAAATGCTCCCGGAAGTCTGTGTCTTGGGTTTTTCTCCATCCGAGTTCCCTGGCTCCCTGAAAGGTATCCGTGGGCTTCTTGGGGGCCTCCAGGGCCCCGGTTAAGCAGCCCTGCTCCAGATTTCAGGTGGCAGGGTGGGAGAATGCGAGACGCTGTGGGAGAGAGGGAGCGGGCATTGGGGGTGACAGAGAAGGGGGAGACGAGAGTGGCTCCAAGGTTTCAAGGCCACGGGAGGAGACGGGGTGTTGGGGAGGGGAGGGAGAAAGGGGGAAGGAGAGCAGGCTCAGGAGGGAAGACGTCGGGGTCCCTTTGGTCTAGCTGGGCTTGAGATGCCAGCTGGAAATGTCACAGAGGCCCGAGGTGGAGATAGAGGCTTGGGAGGAGCTTCACAGAAGGCACCGGAGGATGAGAGTGGATGAGATTGCCAAGGGTGAATGGGCACACAGGGCCAGGGGCATGGAGGACAGCCCCTTCTTTGCAGGACGCCCATGCAGAGATGGGGTGAGTAGGCAGGGGGAGCACACAGGGGCCAGGTGGGTAAAAAGGAACAGGGGAGACCTGGGGGTCACGTTCAGGCTGAGCAAAGATGAAGGAAGAAGGGGAGCAAGGAGAACAAGGAGGTTGGCCCTTGGCCTTTCTTTAGCTCAGGTCCCCCAAAGCTCCCATCTTTAGCCTCAGCTCCTTTCCCAGATTTGATACTTCCAAGACCTGGCAGAATCCACAGTTCTCTGCAGAAGGGGTCTGAATGTCTAGGCCGGCACATTTGGGGGGATGTAGAATGAGGGGCTCCCCTGTGCATGAGGGGTCTTGGGACATGTGAAGGGGGTTGAGTAGCCAAGAGCGGAGCAGCTGATGAGAGGCAGAGATCCCAATGCGTCAAAATACAGGGCCTTACTTCCTTATAAATGTTACCATTCTCTTTTCTCATGTGAACATATCCATGCCCAATCCCAGGGGAAGGGCAAAGGGAAGGGAACAAGCGTTTATCATACCTCACACCTCCTTGGTTCCAGACACTTTGCCCAAGTCCCTTCCTGATATCTGTTTTTTATTTCCCCCACATCCCTGCAAGGCAGGAGCTATTCTTATCACCCTTTTACAGCTGAGGAAACTAAGGCAGGCAGAGGTGAAACGACTTTCCCAGGGTCCCACAGCCAGAAAGCATCTGACACTGGTTTTGCGCTCAGATCTTCCTGACTGCAAGCCCAGTGCCAGTGACCTTCTGAGAAGGGTTCGTGTTGGGGTGGAACAGATATCATGTTTGACCAAATAGGCACAAAGGGGCCCTGCCTGTCTCTTGGCACATCTGATTTGCCCTGGTAGACTTTGAAATGCAATTGGCTCTTTCTGTTGGGTGGTATCCACCCTGTATGCCCCCTTCAAGGCCCTAATGGAAACACTGGCTTGTGCAAAGGGAATGAGAAACTCATCGCCGGAACTTGCTGTGTGACCATGAATACTGAATTCATTTCTGTGACTTTACAGACCTTTCCCCCATCTTGTTATTTGCCCTCTTCCCTCCCACCATCCTGGAGTCCAAGCCCTTCCTCCTCAGGACCATTCAGTACAGCCAACAACTAACTACCTATTGGCAGGTTTGCCTTGGGCCAGCCATGACCTCTCAAGGCTGGAGGCCTGTGGCCTCAGTGTTCCATAGAAAGGGATCCCTATCCCTACAGGCAGGGACACATGGGCCACTTAGAAAGCACCAATGGCCTTGTAGTCTTTTCATTGATTTGTTCTGTTCAATGTTTCCCAATTCCATTTGGATGTGGTTTGGGGTAGCCCCCAAACCCAAAGCCTTCTAAGCAGGTGCCTCTGCCACCCCTGCTCTAAGCCAAGCTCCCTTAGTGAAGGGAGTTCCTAGAGCAAGGAAATTACAGCTCTAGGCCCTAACCCAAACCACCTTGACATGGAGGTCGCCTGCCTGTCCCCCTCCCCATGGCTGGGTTTTCAGTAGGGAAGAAGACAAGGGGTGTCCTATGGCTGGCTTTTTTCCCATGTCCCCCCAGTTGGCCTGCCTGATTGGTCTACCCCTCCACCACATCCGCCTTATGCCAGAGGAAGCATGACTTTGAGGGCTAAGGTTTTCCTTACAGAATTGGGGGGAAGAAATATTATTTGCCAAGGACAAGGATGGAGGGGAGTGTGTCAACTTCAGAGTAGGCCTTCCAGCAGGCCAGAGGCAACCAGCCATATGATGAGCCAGCAGAGGTGGAGGGGGAATGGAGGAGGGCGGGGAGGAAGGAGCAGCAGGCTGGCTGTTCCCACTGAGGGCTGGGACAATAGATGCCCCCACTGGGCATCCAGGCAAGAGGAGGGAAGCAAGACCTAAACCAAGAGGAGATTTGTGGAGTGGCTGGGGGAGCCTGTTCGGGCCTGGGGCTGATTCTCCTCATCCTCAGACAGGGCTGAAGGCAAGGGTGGGAATGAGAACTGGGGAGGAGGGAAAGACCAAGCAGAGGACAGAGAGGCCACGTGCCCTGAGCCTTTCAGGGGGCCCTCGTCAGGCTGGTTTCCTCCACATGGTCCTCTGCCTCCTCTGGGGAGGTGCTCAAGGACCCCGATTTGAGGGGGCCGACTGTGAGGCTCCATGGCTGGCCAGGGCCCTGGGCCCCTGGGCTTTCTCAGTCCCTGAATCTGAGGACCCTCTGTGTAGACAGACTCCTGTAGTGACCATCTGTGCCTGCTGTCCTTCCCAAGGTCCAGAAGACCCTTCCAAGAGTTCTTGAGGCAGCAAGAGCAGCTGCCTTCCAGGGAAGGAAAATGCTTACGCGCTCTCAGGTCGCAAAGGATAAGAAGAATGAACCTGTGAGAAAATCAGCCCGCATTATGGAGAAGCAGAAGCTGCTGGCCATGAAGCAGGAGGTCAAAGAAGAGCATCAAGTGAGAGTCCAGGCCATGAAGAAGGGAAGAGTCCAGAAGACTAGCCAGGAGGGAGAAGACATGGGCAGCACTCCCACTAGCCATGGCCAGGCCCAGGCCAGCACCAGTGGCCAGACCGGCCCCCGTGGCAAAGTCGGTCGCCCAGCCAAGACCGGCCCCCATGCCAAAGTCGGTCGCCCAGCCAAGAATGGTCCCCGTGCCAAAGTCGGTCGCCCAGCCAAGACTGGCCCCTGTGCCAAAGTTGGTCGTCCGGCCAAGACTGGTCCCCGTGCCAAAGTTGGTCGTCCGGCCAAGACTGGTCCCCGTGCCAAAGTTGGTCGTCCGGCCAAGACTGGTCCCCGTGCCAAAGTTGGTCGTCCGGCCAAGACTGGTCCCCGTGCCAAAGTTGGTCGTCCGGCCAAGACTGGTCCCCGTGCCAAAGTTGGTCGTCCGGCCAAGACTGGTCCCCGTGCCAAAGTTGGTCGTCCGGCCAAGACCGGTCCCCGTGCTAAAGTTGGTCGCCCAGCCAAGACTGGCCCCTGTGCCAAGACTGGCCCTGACACCATGACTGGTGCATTCACCCAGGGTGGCTCCAGCAGCTTCACTGACCCAAGCTTCATGGAACCAAGCTGTACCTCAGGCTACACCGACCCCATAGATCATATCCAACCAGGTACAAGTCTAGTACATGTGAAGCTTCCCCGAGGCAAAAAAGGAATAAGGAAATACGACCACAGGGGCAGGCTGAATCTGAATGCAGAAGACCTCTGTGACTGCCTGGAGCGTGAGTGCATGGGCTGCTTCTACCCATGCCCCAAGTGCAAGTCTACCAAGTGTGGGCCCACTTGCCGACGAAACCGGAAATGGATCTACGAGGCCATTGCCAATGAGGAAGGAGAAGTGGTCAGCACTTTCCCATTTCCCCATGCTAAGTAAGGGCCAAGATCCACAAGTCCATGTGTGTGAGAGAGTTTGTGTGTATCTGTCTCTGTCTCCCTTCTCTCTGTCCTCCCCCAGTGAGCTTTCCTGCCTGGCAATGCTGACTCCTGCTGCTCTCAGGCAATATTCCTGAGACTATCACAGCTTGCCTTCCCTCTACTCCCAAACACCTTCACTCCAAGCCCAGATGAAGGTACCCATAAGGCCTTACACCCAGAGGGGACCCCAAGTGTCCATCTCACTCATCAGCTTCCTCCCCCCGCCTCTCCCAAAGTTGATTTTTGGGAACTTTACAAAGCTCTTCCATAGGAAGTGGATGCCATTCCTGCCCTGCCACTCTTCCAGCCTCAGGGGGGCACGAGACAGAACCAGTCCCAGAATTCTCCTCCAGCTTCCCAAAACTCTCTTTGCTGTTTCAGTTAGTGCTAGATGGCAGCCAAAGAGAGAGCAAAGCCCGTGGGTTCTCTCTGCCAGCGGTCACGGAGTGCTTGTCATCTTTCCGTAGTCGTGTAGCTGTGCGTCCTGTATACGTGGTGTACTTGTGGCTTTCTTTCTGTAGAGTTTCTGTACGATTCTCAAGCTAGGTGTTGTGACAGCCACGGGCCTAACCTACGTTTGGCTCTCATTCCATTGCAGGTTTTAAGAGGAGTCGGGGTTCTCCGGCGACTCCCCTGTGTGTCTCTGTTCTACACACCTTCTGCAGCAGAAAACTGAAGATGGTGATGAAGTTCCAGAACAGAAGAAAATATGTTGTTCCAGTTATAGCAGATAAAAAAAGAATAAAAAAATGTTTGTGAAGTGCATCGATGGTCTCCTTGCTTTCTCTCCAACGAGGCCTCTGGGTAGCCCTGTACAGTCTAAATTCTGCAAACATCCGAGTAGTGCCTGCCCTCAAGGAGCTTCCTTTCAGCCCCTGAGGGCACCTGGCACATGGAGAAGGGGGTGCCAAGATGGTGCTCTGGAGAGTGGGTTCTCTTCTGCCCTTGAACTCCTGGCTCACCTCTATGGCCATTCCCCTGAAACAGTATGGGCTACTGCTGGAGTCTCACCTCCTCCCCTAGGACACACAGACACACACATACACATACAGGGGAAGGGAGGTGAAGAAGTAAAAAGGAACCAACAGAGATCCAAAGGGGCATGAAAGGAGGAGAGTGATGTCGGGGCTAATGTCCCCTCAGAGGATGAAAATAGGGAGGGGAAGGCTCCTGAGGACCCCTGTTTATGAAGCTGGGCAAGTTCAGCCTGGAGAAGGGGCAGACTCACTGGAGCAGCAAGACTTGGTTACCCTCTTCAAGTCACTGGACAGCTGGCATGTGGGAAGGGAGCTCCATGTGTTCTCTTTGACCACAGAGGCCAGAAGAAGGAAGGATGTGCAGAAACTGCAGGGGCAATTTCGTAGTGGATGGCACTGGAAAGGGCTGTCCTGAGCACTGCAGTTCAACCCTGGTGTTCAAGTCTCATGACCGATAAAAGTCCAACTCTGTCCAAGATATTCCTGTTATGGCAGCCGTGTGTGCCACTCATTTGTTTGCTCCACATGCGATGCAAGTGGTACTTGCCCACGAGCTGCTGCTGAAATAGTACGTTCAGCCTCGTTTTCTGCGGTAGCCCGTCCCTGCTTAGCACTCAAACACGCACACTTCTAGGAGGCCCCAACACACGAGAGCTTCTCTTCCGCTGAAAAGCAGCTTCCCGAGAAGCCAGCCATGGCCCACAGAGGCTTCAGACCAAAGGGGGTCAGTGATGGCGAATCCACTGACTCATTCCTCCGGTCTTCACGGGGGGTCTTGAAGCTTCTCCCTCCATGTGGCCTGGAGGACCATTTCTCAGGTTGGCCTACTTCTCTGGGGCGGGGGTGGGCTCGATGGGCAACTCTTCCCATTCCCACATGCCATGCTCCCTTGGGAAGAGAGGGAGCAGCATGGGTGCCAAGAAGGACCCCCCAAGGCAGGCTGCAGGACCCTCCTGAAGGGGCCTCCTCTGATCTCCTGCAGTAGCCCTCTTCCGGTAGGCAGCCCTGAGGCCCACGTCCAGGCCAGGCCTTCCGGAAGCCAGAGAAGCCGCTGCCTTATTCAGAGCAGTCGGTGTTTCCTTGGGGCAAAGCTTCTCTCAGCCCAGAGAATGTTAGACACTTAAGAGGCCATGATCTGGGGAGAGGAAGGTAGAGGGCAGGGCAGGAAGAGCAAGACAAAGACAGAAGCAGAATGGCTGCCAGATGGAGAAGCCCCCCATCAGCTCTGACACCCCAGTGCCAAGGCGGTCACTCCCGCCTGTGTGGGAGACGGCTAAGGCCTCGCCAGGCGGACTGAGGCAGAGCCCCAGTACTTCCCCCTGCCCCCAGACAGCGGGCCTGCTCTCCAAACAACCCTTCCTAAAGTGCTGCCACATGCTGTCGCATATGCTAGGCCAGGGATGGAGAACCTTTTAGAGATGGAGGAGCAGGCCCTGCCCACCCCCACCCCTAGACCCAGAGCCATGATGGCCTCCCCCCAGAAACAGAGCCCCAGGCCCTCGCCTTGCTCTATACTGGGGAAGGAGGAAGGGCTCCCATTGGGGTGGGTGATGAGAGGCGCTTGTGGATAGAGGAGGGGAGTGGCCAAGCACTCTGGTCCCCTCTACCTCTGCTGCCTATGAGCCACCCACCCTACCCACTGGGAACCCCCATTGGGCTGCTGGGCAGAGTGGGGGGAGATGGGAAAAAATGCCATCAGGAGCAGTGGAGAGGGGGAGGGGTCCAGTTCCATCTGAGTCCCTCTGCCTTTCTAGTGAGGAACTCGGGGTGGGGGGGTGGCCACATACCCACAGAGAGCACTCTGCGTGCCATCTTTGGCACCTGTGCCATAGGTTTGCCATGACTGTCCTAGGCCAGTCTACCTCCTGCCCCATCTCTGGGAGCTGCCAGGAGCCTCACGGGGAAGGGCAGGGGCAGGGCCTTGAGCTGCTACTCCACTGGACAGCTTTCTCACTGCTGCTCTCAGAGGCAGGGAGGCACAGTTAGTGAGGCTGCCCGGCTCAGGGGTGCCTTGGGAGATCCGAAGAGCTCAGGAGGGGAGCAGGTGCCATCCTGGGGAGGATCTCCTTGCAAGACAGACACAGCCTCAGAGCCAGTGGGATGGTGAGGCCAGAAGGGAGATAGCCAGTGGCCACTTAGAGATGCCCGACTGGTGTTCAGGAACAGTCCATCAGTCATTGGACTGCAGACTGCTCAGCAGGGGGATGGCCCCGAGGCCACGGGAGCTTGTCCAGGCCTAGTCTGGGCAACAGTGGTCACGGGAGGGGAAGGGGGAGGCGGGGCTCTGGCTGACCATGGCCCAGGACCAGGTTCTGACAGCTTCTGCCAAGCTGATGCAAGGCTTCAGGGTCGAGCTGAGCAATGGACTGGGGGACTGGCGGAAGGATGAGCCAAGCTGAGTGCTGACAGGCCAACATGCCCGCCGGCCGTGGGCTGCTGGGAAATGTGTGGCACAGGCTGGGCTGTGGGTCAGAGTGAAGGGGGTGAAAGGGAACCGTGCGTGTGTGTGTGGGTGCACGTGCATGTGTATGCACATGTATGTGAGCACATGTGCGATAGCCACAGGAAGTCCCAAGGACCGGACAAGGTCCTTAGGGAGGAGGCGGCCGTCTCAGGAGAGTCTTTTCTCCCCAGGCTGGTCTGTGTCCCTGCACACTTTGGGTATCCTCGCCCCAAAGCGGGGCCCCCAAACTGGCCGATAGGAGGACCCGTCCCGGGCATTTTCCTCTGAGCTGCCCACGATGGCATGGTGGAAGATGCCGCGTGATTTTCTCCACTTCTTTGTGTGATGAGTAATTGCCTTTGGATGGAGGGGTTGGGGGCTCCGAGCTCTCTAAGGGCGTTATTCTAGGAGGAATTTGCTTTTGATTTCTCAGTTGTTTTCGGCATAATTGCCATCAGCGAAGGGCTTGGGGCTCAGAGCTTCCCATGATGCCGTCGTATGATACCACAAATGATAATTGTACTTAATTGTTCTCCGAGTGATTGCTGTGAATGGAAGGCGCTGGGGCTCGGAGATGGAGAAGGTGCGAGGGCACTTCATTGGTGACTTGAGTCCTTCTCTGAGCAGTTGCTATTGGAGAAAGGGGCTGGAGCCCTGACTATCCGAGCTGCGGCCGAGGACTGAGCATTTGGGGGACTTGCTGGCTCCAGGAATCATTGCTGTTGGACGAAGGTGTTGAGGATCTGAGCCCAGGTACTTCATAGAGACACAGGCCTGAGTCAAGACTCTCCAAGCCCTGTGATTTAATCATTATTTCATTAACTTGTAAATCACTGATATCTGAGAAGGGTTTGTGATGGATTTATGGAGACAGAGGCAGACAAGTTATATAACTGGAGTGATGCCTCCTTAGTGTTGCTACAGTAGAGGGTGACAGCTGGGGATTCCCTCCCATCTGCATTTGTACCCCCAATGCCTAGCACAGTGCAGGCCCATAGTAGGTGCTTCATGCAGTAGGAACACCCCATTTCTCAGGCTCTGGGGGACTGAGAAGCAGGCGAGACAGGCTCCCTGAGAGCTTCTGGGCAGTCCTGGGATGTGAGTTCAGTTTTGCTTCTGATATTTTCTCTCAGTGTGTCTGAGGGCCAGGCCCTTCCCCACCAAATGGGTAGGGTCTCCTGGCAGACCTTGGGAGCCCTCTGCGCAGCCTAACTCCACCTTCTCCCTGTGGGGGGAGGCAGAGCAGTGTCTGTCCCCTTCTTCCTCCTCCTGCCTCCCAGTGGGTGTCCTCTGTCTCTCCCTGTCTTCTCTCTGCTCCGTCTTGTGCTACTCTTCGTTTCCGCAATTTCCAGGAGGCCAAACAGCCTCCTTCCTGTGTCTGTCCTGAGATTCCTCGAAGCAGGGTATCTCTGAGGGCCTCTTCCCAAAGGTAGGCCTCACTTCTCATTCTCTGGCATCCTGTGGGGGAGGCTGGAGGGCCTGGGGGCTAGGGGAGGGGAGCCCCAACGAACTTCTGGAGGGCCTAGAACCAATATGGTTGTGCTTCCCTCCCAGGGCCTGAGTGCAAGGTGCTGCCAGAGGGCTCTCAGGCCTGGCAAGGCCTTCCTCACATGGCATTCAGGCCCTCAGCTAGTCAGTATAGGGGAAGAGGAGGTTTGTGCAGGGCTTCCTAGAGGGGTCTGGGATATTCTAGGAGGAATTAAAATCCTATTTATTCATTTAATTGTGCTAGGAATGGTTGCAGTTGGAGCAAGGGGCTGGGCTTGGGGCTTTCTATCATGAAATAGGATAGGATTCGTTTTTATTTTATTTCATTGTCCTCTGAATAATTGCTAGTAGAGTGGCTGGGCTCTTAACTTTATGTGAAGTGATGAATTTTAATCTTACTTATTTAATTGTCCTGGGAATAATTGCTATTAGTTACAGAGGTTAAGGCTCTGTGCTTTCTATGATGTCTGGCGGACTTGCCCTAACTCGGTGACACCCCACCCGTGCTGGGCTCTAGAGCCTTTCTGTTCCCAGTCTGCTCTATGTCCCTGCACACTTTGGGTATCCTCACCCCAAAGCAGGGCCCTGGCCCACCTCTTCCTGGGGTGGCCCCCAAACTGGCCATCATGAGAACCTGTCCAGGGGGATTCCCCATACACAGCCCCGGCCTATTACTACTCTGCCATGCATCATCTCAGGCCTGTGCCTGGGTCTCTGAGAGATCAAGTGATTTGCCCAAGGCCCCTGCAGTCACTGGGGCCTGCACAGTCTGATGACCTGAGCAGGTAGGACTTCTGTGCTCATTCAGGCCCAGGGCACATCGAGGGCCCTGCTCCCATGAGGACCCTCAGTGGGAAAGAACTGACGGCTCTTCTGGAGCTGGCCGCCTCTTTGGGATTGGCCTCTGTGATGCCGTGTTTTTATATGATTAGTTCTGACTTTACTTATTTGGTTTTTTATGAATAATTGCTATTGAATGAAGGGGTTGGGCTCTGAGCTTGATACACTGTAAGATTATATGAAGAATTATCATTGTATTGAAATTTTGATGAACAAATGAATGAATATGTGGGAGTTCTGAGCTTCATATGGTATATGATAAATTTGAATTTTATTTCCTGAATTGTTGTAGCAATCTTTGCTGTGGGAGGAAGGGGTCGGGCACTGAGCTCTCGAGGATGCGACAGGAAAGGAACAGTTAGGAACTGATTCAGTTCATTGTGTTGGCCACACTGGCAGTGGAGGAAGAGGTCGGGCTCTGAGCTTAGGCGCTGCCTGCGGACGGGGGTGCCCGTGGGATGTATTCGTGAAGGTGGCAGTAGGGAAAGAGAGCCCTGGAGGAATCTCCGGCCAGGTGAGAGAGGTGGCCCCTCACTGACGGGGGTGACCCCTTGTCCATTGCTGGACAAGAAGGGGAGCCCGGTGGGGCTGCTGCCTGCCAGCCCCCCGCCAGCTGCCCCCATTAGCTTGGTGCCAGGAGCCCCGGGAGATGGCCCTGCACCTGCTGGGCCCTTGGACTCTGCGAGGGCTCCCGCAGAGGGCCCAGCCAGGCCTCCATCCAGGTCCAGGGTGGGAAGGGGCAGCCCGATTGGGCCCTACAGCAGACCCAGGCCGCCCCCACCCCAAATTCCTCTCCTTGTAGCCTCTCAAGGGCGGGCAGAGCACTGCCCTGACAATCAGGAAAGCCGAGTTCTAGCCCTGAGTTCCTGGAACGAATGAAGCCCCAGAGAGCAAGGAGAGCCTTTAGCCTTTCTTTCTCCTTCTAGAGAAGGAGCACACAAGATGGGCTGCTCTGTGACTAGCAAAACGGATGCTTAGAAGCCAAAGGAATCTCTGCCCTTTGATCAAGGGCCATCTGGGAGTGGAGAGATCCAAGTCCCTCCAGCCTTGTGAGGAAACCAGTGTTCTGGGTGTCCCCCAGGGGGCAGGTGGAACCCCAGCGAAACAGAAGCTCCCTGAGGGCCAGAACCATTTTGTTCCTCTCTCTGGATCCCCAGGGCCCAGCTAGCCCAGTGCCTGGCACAGAGTAGGGACAGGGGAGGAGCCTGCAGAGTGGACAGCTGTCAGGGGGAGTGTGTGCCCGTGGCCGTGGGCCCCTCTGTGGTCTCTCAGACGGGGAGCCCTCCGAGGGCAGGGGAGGTCCCTTTGGGGCTCCTCTGGTTTGGCAAAACTCCATTCATTTACACCCATGTCTGTTTCTTTTCCAGTTTGTCCACGACAAAGACTTGGCTGAAAGGAGACTCCAAAACCAAGGTACCCATAGCAGCGAAAAGCCAGAGGGGGTGGCAAGACCTGGGCCCCGGGGTGTTGGCGTCTGCAGCCAGTCAGTGCACTGGCCTGGTCAGGGCTTCCTTTGGTCCCTTCCTCCCCTAGCTGTTTTGTAGCAAAGCTCTGGGGGCAGTTCCAGGCTAAGCCTTGCTCTGCTTTGGTTTCCTGGCCTTGACCGTGAGGCAGGGGCATCTCTGGGTCTCTTTGCTCATTACTGAGACAGCCAGAAAAGTCTTTTCTCCCCAGGCTGGTCCAGACTCCAGCTTTGTGGCTGAGCATTGTGAGATGATCCCTCTCCTCCTCTCTGTCCCTGCCTGCACCCACCTGTGCCTTTCTCTGTGTGGCTGTGTGTGTCTCTGGGTCTCCCATCTCTGCCTCTGGCTCTTTTTGCTGCCACCCATGAAACCCAGCTAGGCTAAGCCTGGAGAGAGCAGCTGAGCCTGGTCTGTCACAGATGGGATCTGGGTGTGTGTCTTCTCTCCATGCCCCAAGGAAGGCCCTGCAGGCCAGAGTCTGGGGCTCCATCTTCTTCCCAGTGCCTGCAGCAGGTAGGCTGCTGGTGTGCCCATCCCAGCCTGGCACCTGACTCCTTGCTGGCGGAATTGCCCTAACTCAGTGACACCCCACCCGTGCTGGGCTCTAGAGCCTTTCTGTTCCCAGTCTGCTCTATGTCCCTGCACACTTTGGGTATCCTTGCCCCAAAGCAGGGCCCTGGCCCACCTCTTCCTGGGGTGGCCCCCAAACTGGCCATCATGAGAACCTGTCCAGGGGGATTCCCCATACACAGCCCCTGCCTATTACTACTCTGCCATGCATCATCTCAGGCCTGTGCCTGGGTCTCTGAGAGATCAAGTGATTTGCCCAAGGCCCCTGCAGTCACTGGGGCCTGCACAGTCTGATGACCTGAGCAGGTAGGACTTCTGTGCTCATTCAGGCCCAGGGCACATCGAGGGCCCTGCTCCCATGAGGACCCTCAGTGGGAAAGAACTGACGGCTCTTCTGGAGCTGGCTGCCTCTTTGGGATTGGCCTCTGTTTGTTCTGCATTATGAGACTTTGCACACGTGTCTTTGAACTGTCTGCCCTGCTTCAAACACCAAAATTTTGCATCTCCTATCATAGAAGAACCCCCCACCCCTTCATTTGCTCAGAGTAGTCAAGGTAGAAGACTTCCTGAAGAGCTTCGGATGAATCACTTTCACCCACACTGGAAAGGCGCCCACACACTGTTGAAGCTTCCAAAGAGCTGGAAGCTTGCTTTCAGGTGGGCCACCTTTGCAGAACTTGGGATCCCTCTGACACTACAATAAGGCTTTGCACCAGCCTCGGGCTTGATAAGGGTAAGACATGGAGACAGAGATCGTGTCTCCCATGTTACCTTCTTAGTAGACCCGAGGGGTATAGAAGAAATGAGCTGCATGGGAGTGACAGACAAGATGGATTTCTCCATTTGGGGAAGTCAGAGATCAGTGTGGATGGGGTAGGGTTTGAATGGGAGTCGGGAATTCAACAGGTGAAGAGAAGATGGGTCAGGAAGAGGAGGGGAGGGGCCTCCAGGCAAGGGGAATGATGTGAGCCAAGGCCCAGAGGAGGTGGGGAATGGCAGAAGCATTTCCCAGAAAAGAGGGGAATCTACTTGGACTAGAGCCTAGTCCAGCTGGGACCGGGGGGTGGGGGAGGCAGATGAGTGGCCTGAGATAAGGCAGGAAAGGCAATGGTACACCAGATGGGGGAGGTCCTTGAAGGTCGGGAGATGGAAGTTAAGCTTCTCTGACTCAATTGGCAATAGGGAGCCATGGAAAATTTGTGAGCAGAGGAAAGCTCCAAGGAGACATAGAAATAAGAGAGACAGGTCTGGCCTTGGCACTGGCAGAAGGGTCCCTTGGATGGGGGAGAGAGTGGGCGATTGGCACAGTCCATGAGGACCTACACAGGCTCAGCTAGAATAAAAAGGAGACAGATACAAGCTCGAATGAGTAAGAATTGATAAATGAACGGTATGTGAGGAGAGAGAAAGGAGCCAATTACGGCTTCTTCTTCCACAGGGAAGACTGCAAAGAAGAGGGAAGTCTGAAGGCAGAAAGTCAAGCAAACAATGTTTAGGTGTTTTCAACAGATAGAAAGCTAGGGAGTCTGTACTTCGATACCCAATGAAATGTTTGTCTGGAAGGTTCCGAGATACTTGGACATATGTGGCTGAATTTGGGGTTGATGTCTCATTCAAAGCCATTTTGACCTGAAGCCTACAGCCAGGCCTAGACAGGGAGGCCACGGAAACCCATGTTGGCAATATGAAGAACGCATGTGTCAATGGCAAAAGCTCCTCCCATGGACACTGATGGAATCCATTATTCCTGTTTCCCAGGCTCTCAACAGTTTGGTGCCAGTTATGTCCCAGCTGAGTATTTCCATACTTGTTGCATCCATCTAGAGTGATCCTGGTCAGGCCAAATCTATGCACCCTTACTGTGGGTATTTCCAGGGCTGTCCTGGAGCCACTGATTAAATATTTCTTGTGAGCATTTAAGCCTCAGTGATTGGCAAATTGTGCACACTGGGCACAGTTTTGTTGCTTTCTTGCTTGTCTACACTGAAGAAAGTGAAGGAGAAAATGTCAGTTGTTGTTTGTTGTCGTCATTCAGTTGTGTCTGACTTTGTGGTCCCATTTGGGGGTTTCTCAGCAAAGTTCCTAGGGTGGTTTGCCATTTCCTTCAGCTGATTTTACAGTTGAGAAACTGGGGACAGATGGGGTAAAGTGACATGTCCAGGGTCACACAGCTAGAAAGTGTCAGAGGGTAGATTTGAACTCAGATCTTGCTGACTCCAGATGCAGAGGAGTGACTGGTTAAAGTTCAGGCTGTGTCCTGTACCTGTTCCCCTACCCTATGAAAGCTGCTTGGATATCTTTGTCAACAGGAGCCAGCAATGCCCATAGCCACTGGGAAATCAAGTGTGTCTGGTTGCTTAGAGCAAAGATGTCAAATGCGCAGCCTCACATGTGGCCTTCAGCACTCGTAGTGTGAGCGGCCCAGATTCTGATGTAATGGGAAACGTGGGACAGAATGAATCAGAGCCCAACAGAGTAGACTAAGTCAGTGTGTGGTTTGGGAAGTCAGGCGCAGGTGCAGTCAGGGCTGCCCAGATCTATTTCAGGTAGACGGCACTGCTCTCTCCTGCCAAAGAGGCCCTTCAGAGGCTACAGACTCATCAGAGAGGGCAGGAGAAGAGTTGGGTCTGCTTCTGGGCTAAGACGCAACTGATTTGTGCCTTTCTGTGGAGTTAAATAAACCCACCTTGGGTTCATCCTGTTCTTTGCCTCAATCCTTGCAAGGGAGCAGAAGGTTCTCTGTATATCCTTCAGGGACCCAGACGTGGCTCAAATGGAGGCATTCCCAGGCCAAAGCCTCGGTGGGCTCCCAACCCAAACAGAGTGGGATTAGTGATTAGCCCCCCTGGATGACTTTCAGTTCAGGACCCTGGCTTGAAATATCTATGATCTCAAATGCACTTCTTTCCTCTAGGGTAAGAAAGAGACTCCCCTGCTTAGCTTTTAAAGCCCTTCACAACCTGGCTCCATCCTGCCTTTCCAGTCTCATTGGACATTCTTCTCTTTCGTGTACCCTCTGCTCACTGCTCCTCACTCTTAAAACCCCATCACCCACTTCTATGCCTTTGCCCTGGCTGTTCCCTATGCCTAGAATGCCCCCCTTCTCAGCTACACTTCATAGAATCCTTTTCTTCTTTAAGATGAGGCTCCCAGGCCATCTTCTGCCTGAAGCCCTTCCTGATTCCCCCTCCGCACCCTGGCAGCTCCCTCTGTCCCCGGCTACCGGGTACGAGTTAGTATCTGCACTCCTTCAGGTCCCACAGTAGACATTCCTCCGAGCCTTTTCATCACCCCCAGTGGGACGGCATCCCCTTGTGACTAGGGTTTGCTTCGTTTGCCTTCTCTGAGCTCCGCACAGTGCCTGGCACGTGGCTGCTCTTCCCAAGGATGGACTTGCTGCTCGGTTCTAGAAAAGCGGATACGCTTGTCCCGTTTTGTCACCGAAAGGGGGGAATCTGCATTTCTAATGCTGGCATTCCCGAGTGAGGGCCCCTACAGCAGGCATTGGAAACAGGAGGAACCCGAGGCTCGCTGCAGTCCAAAGGAGAATGGGCCGCCCACTGTCCCCCACCTAGGTGGCCACGGGGCAAGGCCTAAAACCCAGGTCGGCTCGCCCAGAAGCAGCTAGAAGAGTGAGTGTCAAGTGTCCCCTTGTCACCTTCCAGGACACTGGACAGGAGGAGGCCCCTGAAACAGCCACACAACTTGGAGGCAGGCCTGCTCCTCCTTCTGTTTGCAGCAGGATCCCCCGGACCCTGGGGGCAGCCCCTTTCCTGTCTGTGCGGCGGTGCTGGTGCCTAGGCCAGGGCCTGGGGCCGGGGCAGCCCTGAACAAATGCTTCTTAATAAGTGGAGAGACTGGCAAGCCAGTAGGAAGGGCCACACCACAGAGCCGGGGATGCCCTTCTGGGCCAGCTGGGCGGCATTCCAAGGGGGAGCAAGCCCCCTGGCCTCACCTCTGACCGTCCGTCTGCAGCTACATGGAGCCAGCAGAGGGGCTTCCTCAACCTGTGCGGAGCAGAGAGGGGGGCCACGGGCATTCTTAAAGGCTGCTCTCCCTGTCTCTGGCTCATCCTCTCTCCCTGTCTCTGTGTGTGTGTGTGTCTGTGTGTGTGTGTGTCTGTCTGTCTGTCTGTCTCTCTCCCTCTCTCTCCTTCCCTCCCTCTCTCTCTCCCCCCCTCTATATATATCTGTGTCTGTCTGTCTCTCTCTGTCTCTGTCTCTCTCTGTCTCTCTCTCTCTCCCTCTCTCTCTCATTATCGATGGGTTCGAATCCTCCCTCTTCTTAATTCCCTGGGTGACCTGAGGCAAGCCATCATCTATCTTCCCTGGGCCTCATTTTCCTTCTCTGTAAAATGAGTGGGTTGAAATGATAATTGGCTTTGGTCAAATTCTAGATCTAAGTTCTCATGTATGACTTGAGGCCAGCCCCTTCCCCTCCCTGGGCCTCAGTTTGCCTCCCTGGAAGATGGACCCCCTGGTCATTTTTCACAGCCTCCCCACAGAGATTCCTCCTTGTCCCACCTCTGCCTCCTCCCCACATCACTGGCCACACTGCCTTTTGGTTTAGAAAGGGAGGGATGAGCTGGCCAGGACGTCCAGCCCGAGGAGGGGCGTCCCTGGGAGAGAAGTGAAGGGACGAGGAGCCTGGGCCTACAAAGAGGGGGCCACCTGCCTGTCTCCAGAAGGGAAACTAGACCAACCTGCAGGGAGCATCATCCACAGCCCAAGTCTCCTCCCTCATCCCCAGTGTTCGCCTCCTATACCTGCATTATGAGTCACCATTGTGTTTCGAACCCAGGTCCTGGTTTCCTCCTTCCTCCCCAACGAGGCCTCTGTCTGGACTGCCACTGGCACCCCAAGGGAGCTAGGAAAGCTGCCCCTTCTGTGAGCAGAAGAGCCAAGAGCCCAGCACTGCGGGGACTCCACGCTGCCCTCAGTAAGTGGGGACGGGGGCCAGACCCTTCCCCATGAAACCCCATGTTTCCCTCCTGACAAGAACAAAGCCTCCCCTTACCCCTTGCCCCAGAGGAGGTATCATTAGTCCCAGTCTGGAGGCCAAGGAGGTGGACAGGCAAGTTCTTGGCAAGCCCAAGGATATAGGGAAGCTCATAGGCCGCGGAGCCGGGCTGCCAGAGGTCCTGGGGCAACGAGCCAGATCAGGGTCAGGATGGGGTTCAGGGGAGGGAGAAGGGCCCACTGACACCTGGGCCTGTGAGGCCTGCTCACCCAGCCGGGGAGCCAGGACCCCACGGCGATAGGAGGGCCCAAACCAAGACGGGCCATGCAGTGTCGGTCCCCAGAGGTGGGGGGGTCCAAGAAGAGGGAGGAGGGAGGGAGGGGGTGAGCACACTGCCCCCTCCTGAGCAGCCCCAACCCCACGGGTGCCCGCTTTGGCCGGCTGCTGTGCCGCCTGGCTTTCGGGAGTGGCTTCTGCTCAGAGGCTTCTCACTCCCGCCTTGTGCTGTCACCCCAAGGTCCAGGCGGAGCCCGTGCGTGGTCGAGGCTACCTAGAGGAGGGGCCCCAGCTGCAGAGGTGACGTGGCCGAGCACTGATCGAGAATGAGCGCCAACGTGGAAGGCCAAGTTGAAAAGGCCCAGGCCCAGGCCCAGGCCACAGAAGAGGAGACCACAGCTCCTGAGGCAGCTCCTGGGGCAGCTGAGGCTGCTGCTGGGGCTACTGCTGGGGCTACTGATGGGGCTGCTGCTGAGGCTGCTGCCGGGAATGCTGAGGAGGCTGCTGCTGGGGATGTTGCTGGGGCTGACGCTGGGGCTGCTGGGGCTGATGCTGGGGCTGGCGCTGGCGCTGGGGCTGGCGCTGGCGCTGGCACTGGCGCTGGGGCTGCTGGGGCAGCCGTGAGGGAGGGGGCTCCTTTTCAGATCCATCAGATGGAAGAGGAGCAAATCCAAGCCGTGGTCCAGCAGCTGATCGCCTTAACTGTGCGGAAGAAGGTCCTCCAGGGAGATGGGGAGAAAGCCACTGGCAAGGAGGCAGCGGCCGAGGCCTTCCCAGGGAGCCTGACCCCCTGGAGATCCGACCCTCTGCTGCCGAGGCAGAATGAAAAAGAGAAGAAAGACAGGAGGAAGTATGACCGCCAAGGCAGGCTGCTTTGCAATGGCGTTGACCTGTGCGACTGCCTCGTGGCCGAGTGCCCGGGCTGCTTCTACCCATGCCCCAAGTGCAGCTCCCGCAAGTGCGGGGTCAAGTGTCGCTGCAACCGTCGCTGGGTGTACAGGAAGACCGAAAATGAGTGTGGCGATGTGGTCAGTGCCTTCCCATTCGACTATCCTGACTAAGGGCGGCCCAGCGCCCGCCACGCTTGGCTCCCTTCCCTCTGGAGGGCCACAGTGGCTGCTCTTGTGCTGAGTCGTAGGGCCTGCCCAAGGAGCTGCACTGGCTCTAGGGATGAGGGAGCCTACCAGGGCTGGGCAGCACAGGTGTCCCCTCCAGGGGAGTGCTTGCAAACCTCACCTTCCAGCAGCGCTTTAGGAAGTTCTGGCAGAGGAAGGAGAATGAGGCCTGCCTGCCTGCCTGCCTGCCTCAGCATCCTCCCACCTTTGCTTCTCCCTAGAGTCACTGCAGCTCTAAGCAGGGGGCTTCCCCTATCTCCTGTTCTAATTAGCCCTCGCAGGTTCACTAACCGACAAACAAGCGAGCACGCTGGCTCTTTCTTTCCTCTTGAGTTGTGGCTCTGTGCTGTCTTTCTGGTCCTTTTCTCCCATGTGGCTAATCTTTCCTGTTGAGTTGTAGGAGATGAGCTGTTCAGCTTTGAGATGGCTTCAGAGATCACCTGGATGTGGATCATTTGTGTAATAGTGTTTCAAGGAAAATAAAAGCTGTTTGTAGATTCAAAGCTGGTGTTTTGTCTCATCCCTTCAATTCGCTCTGGCCAACCATAGCCAGCGGCGTACACCTGGGCGGCAGGCTCTGGCCACCAATATGGGCAAGGTAAGAGACAAGTGCCAGCCGGCTGGTGCAGTGGAGAGAGCTCCAGGCCCGGAGTCATCAAGACCCGAGTTCATATGTGGCCTCAGACACCTGAGTGGCCCTGGCAAGTCACTGACCCTTGTGTCTCACCATCTCTAAAATGAACTGGAGAAGCAAATGGCATACCTTGGCAAGAATGTTTGCCAAGAAAACCCTTTCGTGGTATTACAAGAATGTAGACAGGACTGCACAACAACAAAAGAAGGCCACATGTCTGGAGGGCAGCCAGGCCCTGGTGACCCTTAGCTAAACAGTCAGAACAAGGGACAGAATGAATTTGCAACACCCAGGCGAACTCCCCACATTCCATCTTTGCTTCTCAGGGACGGGCTCCAAGGCTATCTCACATTTTCCCTTAACTTCTTGCAGAGGTCCAGGGGAGGGATGGAAATGGAATTTTCAGTGGTTAGCAAATTCACTCATCTTCTTGGGGATTAGCTGCTTGGTAGATCTCCCTTCCATCTTTCTAGTATCTGTCACCAGCATCAGAGATGGGACCATAATGGGGACCGCTGACAACTTCTTGGAAGTGAGTACTCCATCTCTGGCACACCCTAAACTTTTGTCCTGTACCATCTTCATCCTGGTGATGTCATGGCTTTGGGGCTGCTGACATTCCCCACAACACATGAGAGTTTCATTGCACCTTGTTTCCTTGACCCTTTTGGATTCCCAGGTAAAGTTTGATTCATATGTTGAAATAATCGTAGGATATCTGGCATGAAATGTGCACTGCACTGATTCCAGGGCTAACCTTCATAGTCTCTCCTTGTCTGTAGGCAGATGAGTCCCAGAAGCAGAGGAAACCAAAAGCCTTTGTGGCAGCCCAGTGTGTACAGCCAAGTGGCTGAATTTTCCAGGATGGGGGAAGGACTTTGGAGTATGGCAATGATGACTTAAGTACATATATTTAGCTTCCCATCAGGGACCTTGGAGTCCATTTAGCCCAAACTCTTCATTTTATCATCATGGCTAGATTCAAGAGATGTGCTAGAAGCATAAATGGCAAATCTGGCAACTGATTGTATGTGCAGTATGAAACAGTGCCAGGAGACGAGAATACGACCAACCTTTTGGACCCAGAAGACAGAAAGATTGATGTCTTTTGTAGAAATGAAGATTGGAAGAAGGGACATTTGGGAGGGAAAGATAATGTCTGAAGCTAATGTTCAGGGGAGAAATTGAGACTGGATATAGAGATCTGAAAGTCATTTCCATAGGGATGTTAGTTGAGTGCATGACAATTTACCAGGTCATCAAGAGAAAGAAGGTAGAGAAAAAATGGCCCAGCACAGAGTCTTTGCCAAGGTTTGTATTAATGATGTCATATGAATAAGGTAATGATGAAGGAGCAATGAGAAAGCAGTGGGAGACCTGGGAGAGAGAAAAGTCTTAAAACATTTGACTCAGGGGTATCCTCTGCTCTGAACTGCTTGTGTTTATAGAGACAGGTTTGCATCTACACACACGCAATGTGTGTGTGTGTGTGTGTGTGTGTGTGTGTGTGTGTGTGTGTGTGTTCTTTTTGGTTAATACCCTTCAGCATACATGTCCTCCAAAGTGTCTACATCCCAGGCATCCAAATCCCAGGGTCTGTATAAATCAGACTGTTGTTCTTTCTAAGTGATGTTGTAAGACAGAGGTTTATACTGTTCATTCTCATGTTGAGCTTTGCCAACCCCCTCTCCCTAATGAAGATGGCATTGGTAAATATTTGCCTCACTATCTTACTGAAACCCTTTGGACCCACATAAATATTCCCACATAAGTGTGTGGTTGGTTCTCCTATCCTGACATTTCTTTTCAGTCAGGAGACACTTCCTCGGTGAAGGAATATTTAACCCAGACAGAAAATGTGGGGACTAGGGCTCAAGTTCCAAAGTTCAGTTCCTGGTTCTGGTATTTCATTGTTCCTCCTTGCTGAGCTATGTAACCTTACTAGTAAAATGGCAATCTGATGGAAGTTACTTAACCTCCGTGCCTCAGTTTCCCTATGTGTAAAGTAAGGCCCTTTCTAGTTCAAAATCTTGTGATCCATCTGCTGGCAGCCTGGTGTAGTGGAAGGAGGGATAGAGCTGGACTTGATGTTCCCTGAGGGCTCACTAAGGAACTCCTCAAAAAAGGGCTCAGAGTCAAGCAGGACCATCACTGAGTCAGAGGCCACCTGGGCCTGGTGGGAATAGGATGGACCCCAGATTCTTCCCTGCAGCAGCTGGAGGGATCTAGGACAGGGAGAGGGGTCACCAAAGCAACCAGCGTTTATTCAGTATTTCCTAAGATGTGCTGAGTTTTGGGAAGGATCAGAAGCTCCCTCCTCTCTGGTCCTGGGTAAGAGGTTGAGGGAGGGGAGGGGGAATTATTCACATAGGAACCTCGAAGTCAAGACCCACCTCGAATATTCAGAGCACTTCTACAGTCTTACAAGGCGTTTTTATATAATTATCTCATGTAAGCATCAAAACTACCCTGTGTGATCACATGGTTAGAGAAGGATATGATTGGGGATGTTGACTTTAAATAATCACTCTATTTCAAATATCAATAATAGGGAAATAGGTATTGATCAATGATACATGTAAAACCCAGTGGAATTGTGCAGCGGCTATGGGAGGGGGGTGGGAGGAGGGGAGGGAAAGAACAAGAATCATGTGACCATGGAAAAATATTCTAGATTAGTTAAATAAATAATTAAATTTTTCTAAAGAGAGGAAAAAAACTACTCTGTATGGTAGGTGCCGTTATCATCTCCATTTTACAAATGGGGAAACTGAGGCAAACATTGAGCGGCAATTATGAGGCCCAGGAGGTAAACAAGACTACAATTCCCAGAATCCTCAGGGAGGCGCCATTTCCAGCCGCCGCATTCGTCTCTCATTGGTCTTACTAATGATTCTGGGGACTCTGGGAAGGGTAGTCCCATTGGTTCGCTACGCTGGCGCCGAGACTAAGGTTCTGAAGCGTGAAAACGCACTGAAGCGTGAAAACGCACCGCTTGGGAGCGTCGTGGGAAACAGAATTTGGGAGGTCCTGAAGAAGCCTGAGGAGCTAAGTAGGTCTGGGTCTTTCGGGGGGAGGCAGACTCACTTCTTTCGCCCCTTTGGGCTTTTCCCCACAGCCGAAGAAGCCATGATACGGGGGATGCGTCACAGTCTGCGACTTGCATCAATCCCACCCCTTCACAGCCCCGTGGGTATGGGGGTTGTGCGCATGTGCTTCTCTAGGAGCGGAGCTTGGTAGACCGGAGTTGAGGAGTCGGAGCCTTGGTGGGGACCTGAGCGGGGCGGACTGTGGCTCCGAATGGAGGGGAGGGGAAAGGTGGGGAGGGGCTGTGTGTACAATGAGTAGAAATTGAAAGCCCGGAGATACCTGGTTTCAAGTCCCGCCCCTGACACACCTGAGCGTGATGAGGGGCGAGTCCTTTATCCTCAGTATCCTATCTGTAAAAAGCGCTCTTGTGAGGAGCAGCTACGGAGATTAGAAGGGCCAGAAAGTGCTGTGGGCGATGTCTGGCCTTTCTTGTTGGGTCCGTACCGTCCATCCATTTTCTCTGAGAAAATGAAGAGAGAAGTGGCGAGGACACGTGCCTCACCTGGCGGGGGCAGTCGATAAACATTGAGGGGTCCAGAAAGGTTTCTTGGAGGCATTTTAGGAAGTGAGGGGGCAGAACATTCCAAACATGAGGGACTGCAAAGGCTTGGAGGCGGGAAATGGAGTGTCTTGTGTGAGGAGCTGCAAATAGGCAAATGTAAATGGATCACTGAGAATGTGGAAGGGAATAAAGTGAAAGACTGCAAAGATAAGAAAGGTTTTGGGGAGCTTTAAATGACAGAAATCTTTATATTTGATCATTTTGAAGTAATAGGGAGCCACTACAGGTTACTGAATAAGGAACTGATCAGCTACATGCTTTGGGAAAATCATTACAGGTGAAATCGATTGAAGAGAGGCGAGATTTGGAGCAGGAAGACCAGTCAAAATGCTATTATTAGTGGTGTATGAGAGTACAAAGACGAGGATGACAAAGTTGAGAGCCTGGATGACTTGGAGGATAGTGATGTCATTGGCAATAACTGGAAAGTTGAGGACTGGGGAAGATTGGGCGGGAAAAGATAATGAGTTCAGGTTTGAACACATTGAGTTTGAGATGCCTACAGGGCATCAAGTTTGCAATGTCCAAGAGATAGTTGATATGTTACAGAGGCTGAATATAGATATATATAAACACACACACATCTAGATAATGTTTACTTGTAGGAAAATTCCTTCTCAGCATTTTTTTGATTATAAACCCTCATTTTCCATCTTGGAATCAATACTGTGTATTGGTTTCAAAGCAGAAGAGTGGTAAGGGCTAGGCAGTGGGGGTCAAGGTGACTTGCCACACAGCTGGGAAGTGTCTGAGATCAGATTTGAACCCAGGACTTATCTTTTCTAGGCCTGGCACGCAATGCACTGAGGCACCCAGCTGCCCCCCCCCCCTCAACATTTCTGTGGATATCCTATTTGGAATCCTAAAGCCCCAAATAATAATTAAAGAAAGGAAAAAGTATGTGAACTGGCACAGGAACACATAGGAGAGAAGCAGTCATAAGCCAGGTAGTTTTGCTTTTTACTGTTGCCCTCTGTGTGTGTGTGTGTGTGTTCCTGGCCCTTTCTCATGCTGATGGTGAGTCATTCTTGCAAACAAAATATGAATGAATTTCAACACATAAGTGTACCTTACATAAATCCTCTGAGTGGTATTCCCAGAAATAAGTTCTCAGAGCAATATAAGTCCTTAAATTGTCCATTTTGATTCTGTGTTAGAGCTCTTAAAGTTGCAATATCAGAATATTAAATTGTTTAAATGTTACCCAATAATGTTCCCCAGGATTTTTCAGTGTTTGAGTATTTGATATAGGCTATTTACAGTTCTTTGTAAATACTATGAAACTCACTGTTTCTTATTTATTAAACACATTTTTAGATATCTGTAAAACATGGAAAGCATTTGAAGAATGTTGGAAGCATTTAAAGAAAGATAAAGGCAATCAGTCACTTCATCACCAGGTATGTTTTAAATCATTATTTTTTTTAAAAAATCATTGTTTTAAGTCATTTCAACGTAAAGCATCACAACTAGCCTGGTCACGTATGGAAAGAAGGATACTATGAAAACGTGAAAGATGGTAAATTAGCCTGTTCAATAAGCAGTTGAAGCATTAAAAATCTTGATGCAATCATCTAATTAGTGAAAGAATTTTAGTTTCTTGTTTAGTAATTTAAATGATTTTTTGTTAATGATCCCTTCTTTTAATGTTTTCTGTTATCAGATTTCTTTATCAGGTAGACATCATTTATCATGTTATTAACATGTTTTATCTTGTCCCATTATATTGGTTTGTAATAATAAATCATGCATCTTTTATTCATAGAGACGCTCCTAGAGAGGAGGAGGAAAACATTCCAAGCCTAGAGTCAGAAAATGGAGTGTCTTGTGTGAGGAGCAGCAAATAGGCAAGTGTAAGTATTTCACTGAGAGTGTGAAACTTTTAGTATATAACTCTTACAGAAAAATAATTCTCTGTTAATATTATCATTCATTATTATTATTTAGAAATTCAAACAAAATGTTATGAAAAATACAGAATGAATTATAGTTTCTGGAGTTCCCAAGAATTCCTAGAAGTTCCAATTTCTTGTTCCAGAATCAAAAGATAACATTTGTAGGGAATTTGGAAACAACACATCTGGAAATTATCTGCATAAAGATGATAATTGAATTCATAAGCCCAAATGAAATCACTAAGTAAAGTAGCATAGAGAATAAGAAGGAGACAAGGCAGAGCCTTCCTTCAGGGATATTCATGATTAATAGGTGGCACATGGATGACAATCCTACAAAAGAGATTGAGAAAGAATGATCAGAAAGATAGGAAGTGAACCAGGAGAGATCAGTGTCACAAAAACCTAGAGAGAACATGTCCAGTCGAAGGTGGTCAACAAGTATCAAATACTTCAGAGAGTTTAAGAAGAATGAAGATTGAGAAAGGGCAGTTATATTTAGCTTGTCTCTTGCTTGCCTCAAGTCTCTTCCTACCAAAAAAGTAGTGCTAGAAATATTTTAATTTGTGAGGGAACTTTCTTATTAATCTCCCCAAAGTGTGTGCCTAGCAGTGGAATTTCTAGGTTAAAGGATATGTAGATCTTTTAGTCATTTTCTTCACATAATTCCACATTGCTTTCTAAAATGGCTAGATGGCTTTTCCCACAGCATTAATCTGCCCATATTTCTACAGTTCCATCAACGCTGACTTTGTCATCTTTGCCAGTTTGCTGGCATAAGACAAAACCTCAGAGTTGTTTTGATTTCCATTTTTCTTATGATTAAATTTGGTATAGACTTTCATGTGGTTGTTAATAGTTTACCTTTCTTCTTCTGAGTACTGTTAATATTCTTGAGCAACTTATCTATTGGGTATATGATTTAGTTAAAAATAGATAATCATGTCTGTTGATCTACCTGACTGGGCACATATAAATTGCAAAGCATCACAAAGTACTGAAAGTAATCAGGATGTCCCTTTCAACCTTTTTACGTTGTGGGATGCCCGCCCTTCCTTCAGGGTACCTCTTGTGGCATATGACTGGCATAGAAATTAAGTTGGTTTTGCCAGTATCAATCCATATACTATTTGTTAGTAAGACCTAATTTTCCTTTTTTTGAGAGAGAGAAAGTAAATAGAAATACAAATTCTAATATTTTCTTGTCTCACCTGAGTGGATCATCTTTTACTTTGGAGACCACTATACTAAATAACCTATGAAGTTCCTTCTAACTCTGTGTTTCTGTGACTTTGGTTTTCTGCCCATAATGCCAGGCAGATTTAAGAATGGCATGTTTCTGATAAATGCTCTTTAAAAGCCATTAATGTTTATTAGGTTCTTAGTTCCTGACTACATTTTATTGCTTGAGAAAAACTGCCGATTTCGGCCTGTCTTTTGATAAGGATGATATTAGTTGGTGTTAGGTCTGTCTTCTGTCATTTATTAATTTATATTCTGTCACTGGACCAGCGACTGGACAGCAAGTCTAGAGTTGGTTAAGTATAAACAACAGGAGACATTTAGGTCAGCGATTATTGAAGCACCCGTTATGTGCAAGATACCATGCTAGGCACTGGAGAGCCAAAGCCAGAAGTGAGTCTGTTCCTTTCCCAAGGTACTTATATTCTATTGGGGCAATATAGCATATATATGAAAATAAGCAAATACAAGTAAATAATTTGAGGAAGGAAGGAATGTTAAGAAGGGGAGAAGGAGTCATGGAAGTCCTCTCCCAGAGATGATAGCCAGGAGAGCCCCACAGGAAGATTTGAATGGGTTCTAATCTCCTTGAGGGCAGGGACGGGCAGTTTTTGTCTTTGAAACCTCACACTCAGCACAGAACTTGGCACCTAGTGGGTGCCCAATAAATGCTAGTCTAACTGAATTGAGGCATAAATGAAGAGGATGGTTCATTAATGGCCTAGATGTGTCCTCAGAAGATGTATTCAGAAACAGTTGCTGGAATGTCAAAGTCAGGGAATGACCTAATTTTTTTTTATTTTAGGAGATGAAAATTTTATTGTAAAACTGACAACATTTAGCAAAGGAAAAAATATAGACTATTTCCCATTTTTCAATAGAAATACAATAATTTATGGCTGTGCTTAGTACACTCTGTCGCTAAACCATGCAAAACCAAATTAAATGGAAAATAAAGGATAGCTCATTCCACTTTTCTGCCACTCATAATCACTCAAGTTGTACCATTAAATACCATTAATAGACATTATTGTATTATCAAAATTAAAGGAAAATAAAAAATATATCCATATATAATTAACATGCAACATTAACTGTTTTTTATGGAAACAGCATAATTGAGTGTATACAGTTTAAAAACAATGGTAGGGTATTGGTCTACTTAGATGCCAGAGTACAATGGCATTTCACATGGCTTGGAATTTCCTCTTCCTGATAAAACAAGACTTGGCAAAGTTTGGCCAGTTGCTCTAAAATGTATATGTAATAGGATGGAGATGAGGGGGGAAAATGAGAAAATGTCTTAGGTTTGTCTCCATTATCAATTTCTTGCATTTTTTTCAAAATCCTGATTATAAACACAAGCCTTGGAATTTTGTATCAGTTGTTTAGAGATTTGGGGCATAAAATTAGTTAACAAATGCCTTCAGAATTCATGTCTTGTATCAATTTGTTTTTATCTTTTTATGATATCTTTTGTAAGACTGAAATGTCATCTACATAAGTTGAAATTATTAGTTACTAAAATGACTTTTAAGTTGAATAATGAAAAAAGGATTTTTACAGTTTAATAAGGGGAATCATCAACAGTTCAGTTTAAGGAAATATTAGGGCAGCAAATAAACTTGATATCCTCACTAAGTAAAGCTAATCAAATTTATCTTTAATGGCCAAGATAACACCTTAAGCCACAGGTATCCTATCCATTTGAATATGAGCCATTTAATGCCATATTAAAACAATCTCAAACTTGAACTGCAACTTACTCAGTTTTCAACACTTGGAAAATCTTCAGGCAACATATAATTAACAGAGATAGTCAATTCTAACAATAGCAACATCTGTGAGAAATATTCATTAACACTAAGATAGTTTCAAATTCACTGACTGGTAATGAAAAAACCAATTTACTTATTTATTTTTGTCGTCTTATCTTGATATCCTCTCCTGAAAATTTCAGGAGTAATCATTTGTCTTTCTTTGTTATAGTGAAAGGGAGAAAACTATTTCTAATATTTGCTACATTTTGATAATCTTGTAATTTTTAGTTTGTCATCTCAAAAGGGATATATTAATCCCAGTCTCTTCTTTTTTAGATGATTATACGTGAATAAACAACAGACCAATTTGTTTTGTTGCTTAGGAAATCTGAATTAGAATCACAGCACACAATCAGCTGTCATCTCTTGTGTTGCTTTCACCTATTTACCAGGAGCCCAAGAAAATTCTCTCAACAATCTTTGGAAAGGTATGTAATTCTCAATCTTAATTCATAAATTTTCAAGTTCTTAGAGTATCTCCATCTTTATTATTTGTGAAGGGTAGTGGATGTTATCCTAGCAAAGATGCCCCTATAAACCATTACCCAAATACATAAACATTTATTCTAATTTCATATATTATTCATTACCATTAGGAAAAGTATTATTGGAAAGCAATTGCAGTTTAGGAAGAAGTAAATGGCACCTAAACTAAATAATACCAAACAGCTCAATGTAATCTGTTTATTTTCTAAGATCTATAGTAGTCATCTCAAAGCAATTTAGTTTTAGCCTAATCTGGCTAAAACCTAGAGTACGTGGCAAGCAGTATTATGAGGTAAAGACCAAAAGATAGGCTGGAGCCAGGGGATTAGGGGGTTTCAGTGGAAGCCTCTGGAGTTGGTATTTCATTTTATGGACAATAGGGATCCACTGAAGACTTTTGAGCAGGGAAGTAACACAGTTTAAAACTTTTTTTGTTTCAAAAGAACAGATGTGAAAACATGTATTGAACCCTACCTTACAGGGCCTTGTTATTTTAAAATAGACAACACAGAGCAGAGAAGTATGTATTATGATTTGGTGAAACATTTTCCATTAGGATAGGAGTTAGATGTGAGTTCACTGGTTCAGAACTCCTGAATGAGGAAACTCCCTGTACCTTTGCAGGTTGGTGCCTTCCCTGCAACTTTATAGTCTTAGAAATTTACCTAAAATGCCATGAGGTTAAGTGATGTGCCCAGTAAGCATCAGAGGTACTCTTTTTACTTACTCCCCCATGATGATTTTCTCACATTGTTAGGCCATGGCATAAATATTATCACAGGGGCTTCAGAGAATACTTAATGGACTGTGGCCAGCAAACCACACTCATTTGACAGTAGAGGTCCCTGGGAACATAAAAACACTAACACTGACTAACACTGGGTTATAGCTGGACAAATGAGAAGAATCATGGGGTGAGGTGTCTATATGAGTATAAAGACTCCATTAATTCATGGGTAGAATCCCCATGGCCAGGCTATACTTGTGATCTTAAAGGTCAGAGTGGAGCCATTCTGAAAAAACAAGTAGTAGTTGAATGGAACCCTAAATCAATTAACCCCACAAATATTTATTAAGGGCCTACTAGGTGCCAGGCACTGGAATGAAGGAATATGCTCAGTAAGTGGAGAAGGCCCAAGAAGTTTGTTTTTGTGGCAATATCCCTATTTCACAGATATGGACATTGAGTCTCTGAGAGATAATAATCTCTCAGGTCACACAGCTAATAAATGTTGGGATTGAGATTTAAACCCAGGTCCTCTAGACTCCAGGTCTAGCACTCTAGCTACCATGCCATACTAGAGACCCCTTCTCTCTCCATACCCTCAAGAAGGATAATCTAGGACTTTGGGCCACACTTAAGAGGAAGATTGTCAGTGTGATTCAGATGACTTCCATCTTGCTATGAATCAAAGTACTCAGAAAAATTCCAGTGGCACAGTGAAGATAATGCTCTCCCATACCTTATAAACTAAAATTTTTCATTTGACAAGGAAATACTTGCTTTTTGCTGATGGAGTTGACAGGGTACATCCAAAACTGCAGCTAAAGGAAAGAAGGGGAATCATAAAGAAAAGAATCTCCCATAGGATGGATCCCTGACAACATCTCCTCCCATTCTAGTCCAAAAAAGTACCATCACCCAGCAGGCACTGGAAGCATTGAGGGACATGATCCTTGGACTGGGCTTCAAATGCCAATAAACACAAATATATGCCAAGTAGATAAAAACAAGGTAGTATGGGAGGAAAAGTACAAGTAGTTAGCAGGGTCATGAAAGGTTTCAGGTAGAAGATAGGACCTGAATTACTTCTTAAAGAGGGGAACCCTGCAAGGCAGAGGTAAAGGAGGAATGCATTCCAATATGGGGAACAAAGACTTGGAGTCTGGAAATGGAATCCTACATGCAGTGAATACAAAGGTCAATTTGTCTCATATCACCAAATTTGTGAGGGAGAGGATAATGTCCATTGAGGCTGGAAAGACAGTCTGAGGCCAGGTTATGAAGGGTTTTTAAAAACTTAAAAAGAGGAATTTGTATTTTATTTTAGAGATAATAGGAAGTCACTGGAGTTGGTTGGGGGTGGAGTAGGAAGGTAGTCACCTTTACATGTAAGAAAAAGATAGCAGTGTGTTAGATCGACTGGAGTAAGGGAGAGACTTGAAAAAGAGAGAACAGTAAGGAGCCTGGCTCAGTAACTTAGGTGAGGAGTGATGAGGGCCTGAAATAAAGTGGTAACTGTGTGAGTGGACAAAAGGGATTGGATGTGAGAAATGTAAGAGTAAAATTGGAAAGATGGGACAGCAGAGAAATTATAGAGGGAGCAGGATGAAGGAGAGTAAGGAGTCAAGAAAATGCTGAAATGATGAACCTGGGAGAAGGGCAGAATGAGGGAAACTTTGACCAAAATTGGGGCGTTTGTAATATGAGACATTATGGAAAGAAGATGAGTTTACTTCTGGAAGAAGTCTCTGGGATATGCAGTTCAAAGTATCTGATCTAAGAGGTAATTGGGGCTAAAGCTTAGATAAACTAAGTTTGGAGATATAGGTAGGTAGATAGATAGATGAATGAATCAATACACAGAAAGGTAGAGAAAGAAAAGTCAGAAAAAATGTAGGTAGATAGATGAATAGGTAGGCAGATAGATAGATATCTAGGTAGATGAGTAGGTAGTAATTAGAAACAGGAAAAAGGGAAGGAAGAAAGGTAGGTAGGTACATAGATAAATGAACAGGAAGATAGTCAAGATAGATAGGTAATTAGAAAGAAAGGAAGGAAGAAAGAATGAAAGGAAGATCTACACAGATGAATAGGTAGATATACCAATAGGTAGGTAGGTAGATGAATTACATTAGATTGGTAGGTAAGCAGATACATGGGTAATTAGGTGGATAGTTAGAAAGAAAAGGAGAGAAAGAAGAAAGGTAGATAGAGGGATAGATACATAGATTGATAGGTAGATGGGTAGGTAAGGAAAAAGGAAAGGATGAAAGGTAGATAGTAGAATAAATAGGTAGATAAGCAGAAGAATAAGTAGATAGGTAGATGAATTAGATTACATAGGTACTTAGGTAGATAGATGGGTTGGTAATTAGAAAGGAGGGAAAGAAGGAAGAAAGTAAACAGGTAAAAAAAGGTAAATAGATTAAAATGAGAAAGAAAGGAAAGAAAAAGGAAGGTAATTAGATAGATTAAATAGGTATTTAGGCACGCAGATGGGTAGGTAGGCAGTTAATTAGAAAAGGGAGAAAAGTAGATAATCAGATGTATAAATATAACTAGGTAGATAGATACATAAATGCAAAGAGGACAGAGAGAGTTAGATGGAGAGATAGATACATAGGCAAAAAGAGAAAGATAAATAGATATAGACATACATATAGGTTAGAGAGAACCAGATGGATGGATAGATAAATGGGCAGATACACCCAGAAAAATAGATAGATGCATACATATGTACAACTAGCTAGATAGAAAAATACATAGATCTATAGATATGTATATAGGACAGAGAGAGCTAGATATTTAGATAAATAGGGAGACAGACATACAAATATATATAAATACCCATAGGGAAGAGAAAACTAAATATATAGGAAAATATCTTGATCAATACATATACAGATAGATATATACATACATTCAGGATATAGATAGCTAGATGGATGGATAGATAAATGGGTTGATAGATAAATACATAATTATTGGATAGAGAGAGCTAGATGCATAGAAAAATACATAGATCAAAAGATAATTTAATAAATCAATAGATACAAAAAGAATAGAAGGAGCTAGATGACAAGATAGATAAAGAGGTAGGTAGATAAAAACAAGAGGTAGACACATACATACATACATACATACATACATACATACATACATAATAGAGCACCAGTTGATACATATATGAATAATAGAGAGAGATGGATGGATACCTATTATATATCTACCTGCATACAGTATATGTAATGAAAATTGGAATGACAAGGAGGCAGATACATATAAGATAGAGAAAGCTAAATGAGCAGAAAATACATTGCTCGGTACATACGTATAGGAAAGGGAGAGCTAGCTAGCTAGAAAAATACAAAGATAAATTGATAGACATATAGATACAGGATAGAGGGAACTAAATGGAGGTAGAAAGTAGCAGATAGATACATGCATACTTACATATGTGATTGAGAGTAGGGATAGATACATGCTTACAAAATAGAATTACATGGATAAATTGGCAGATAAATCTGCATATACAGACAAATAAACATACTGCATAGAGGGAAGTATATGGATTGAGAGATAAATAGGCAGATAATAGAGAGCTACATAGATAAGTAGATACATCCATATAGAATAGATGAATAGATAGATAAAGAGGCAAATAGATACAGAGATAGATAGATATATACATACATAAATACATGATAGAGGGAACTGGATATGTAAATAGGTACATGGATCAGTAGTTACGTGGATTGATAGATTCATACAAGCATCCATACATACAGGATTGAGAGAACTACAGGGACAGATAAATAGGCAGATAGATAGTAAATACATACATATGTACTTATAGGCTATAGAGAACTAGAAGAATAGACAGAGAGAGAGAAACTGATTGATACATCCATACATATAGGACAGAGAGAGAATTAGATGATTAGATAGATAAATAGAGATAAAACATCTCTGCATAGAGAAAGTTAAATGGATAGAAAAATGCATTGATCAATACAGAGAGTAATAAAGAGATAATACAGGATATTGAGAAGGCTAGATGTCTAGATAGATAAGTAGGCAAATACATACACACAAAATAGAGTGAATAGAAAACCACACAGATTGATAGCTATATAGATAGATAAATAGATGCATCAAGAAAGAGAGAGGCACACATGCATAAAGGAAAGAGAGCTAGATGGAGAATTAGATAAAGAGGTAGATACTTATATACTTACATTATAGAACTAGATGGATATATAAATGATATATACATACATTTAAGAGAACTAAATGGATAAAGAGGCAGATGCGTACATACATGAAAGAGAACTAAACAGCAGATAGAAAAATCAAGACGTGTTCAGGATAGAGAGTAGATACATACATACATATATACATACATACATATATAGAATGACTGATAGATACATACCTAGGACAGAGGGATGTAGATGGATGGATAGATTGATAAATAGGCAGATACATACATAAAGGATAGAGAACACTAAATGCTTAGAAAAATACATTGATCATTACATAGATAGATAAATAGACAACATTCATTCAGGGTACAGAGAGCTAAATGGATGGGGAGATAAATAGGCTGAGAGATAAATAGAAAGATAGATACATATATATACTCACCAGATAGAGCTATATAGATAGGAAGATACATACATACATACATACATACATACATATATGATAGAGCTAGATGGATAGGTAGATATATATATGCTGTATAGAGAAAGCTAGATGGAGAGATATCGAGGCAGATAAATACATGGATACATATATACCTATATACATACATGGTAGACCTTGATAGATAAATAAATATATGCATACAAGATAGAGAGAACTACATGTTTAGATAAAGCAGCAGATAGATACAGATCTACATTCATACATACACATGAAAGAGCTAGATGGATAGATAAACTGACAGATCACTACAGACATGCATACAGGAGAGAGAGCAAGATATCCATCTTAAGATAGATTCATATGCACAGAGAGAGATATGGAGAGAAGTACATATATATATGGGATAGAGAGAGCTAGAAGGATAGATAGATAAATTGGCAGGTACATACAGATATACAAACATATAAGACAGCGAGCTACATGGATCAATAAATAGGCAAATAGATAGTTTGATACATAGAGGGCAGAGAGCTAGATGGATAGATAAATAGGCAGATAGGTTGACTGGTAACATGACTACATGCATACATAACAATAGATAGAGCTAGAAGGATAGATAGGTAAATAGGCAGATACATTATTATAACTATAGGTAATTAGATATATACATACCCAATACATACAGGACAGAGAACTAGATGGATATATAGATACTTAAATACATTTATACATATGGGAAAGAGAGAGCTAGATGAAGAGATGGATAAAGAAATAGATATATACACCTACGTACATACATGATTGATAGAGCTAGATGGTTGGATAAATAGGTAGAATGATTCATGCATACATGCATTTAGGATAGAGGTAGATTAGCTACAGAGAAATAGATATAAATCTCTAGGAAAAAGAGTAAGGCTTAGAGCTACAAGAATAGATAAATAGGCAGATAGGTAGATACATAGACACATATCTATGCAGGATAAAGAGCTAGATGGGTAAGTAGTAAGGTAATTAGAAAGGAAGGAAGAATGAAAAGTAGATAGAATAATAGATTGTTAGATGAATAGGTAGATAAATACATAAATGGATAGATAGGTAGATAGAAAAGAAAGGGAAAGAAAAAGAAACAAACGTGGATGGATAGGGAGATAAGGTAGTAGGTAGATTGGTAATAAAATTGGTAAATAATGTGAGAGAAAAAAAATAGGCAGATAGATAAATAAGCAGATGGATAGGTATGTTTTTAGAGAGGAAAAAGAAAGAAATGAGGAAGAAAGGTAGATAGATGAATAGATAGATTGGTAGGTAAATAAATAGATGTGTAGGTATGTAGGTAATTAGAAAAAAGGTAGGAAGGAAAAGGAAGGATTGAGTTGTAGAAGAATAGGTAGATTATTAGCTCAATGGGTAGATAAACAGATAGATGGATGGATAGATAGAAAGAAAAATGGATGGATAGAAAGAAAAATATAAAAAAGAAACATGGATGAATAGGGAGATAAGATAATAGGTAGAATGGTAGTAAAATTGATGAGTAATGTGAAAGAAAGAAAGAGACTAAGTAGAAGGATGGGGTAGGTGGTTAATTAGAGATAAAAAGAAAAGAAGAAAAAGGAAGAAAGGTAAGTAGATAGATTGATAGATAAGATAGTTAAATTGAACTGTAGGATGTAGACAATTAGAAAGGAAGGAAAGAAGAAGGAAATAATGAGTGGCAGACAGGATAGGTAGGTAGGTTGTTAGCTGAATAGGTAGATAGATACATATATAGGATAGAGAGATCTAGATGGATAGCTATATAGATTGATTTATATGTGTGTATATACAGATATGTATAAAGGATGAAGACAGCTGGATGGATGGATATGTAGGCAGATACATATATACACACAACACATGGGATAGATAAAGAGGCAGATGCATAGGTAGATGGATGGATACATACATATGCACATAGAAACAAACATACAGGATAGAGCTAGAAGGACTGATAAATAGGCAGAGGAACATAAATACAAAGCTAGATGGAGAGACACACACAGACATATAGATTGATAGGGAGACAGAGAGACAGACAGATGGGGGGAGAGAGAGAGAGAGAGAGAGAGAGAGAGAGATGGATAGATAGACAGATAGATGGATAGAGATAGATAGATAGATAGATGGATGGATAGACAGACAAATAGATAGATAGACAGACAGACAGATGGATAGAGAGACAGATGGATAGAGAGACAGATGGATAGAGAGACAGATGGATAGAGAGACAGATGGATAGAGAGATAGATAGACAGATAGATAGATGGATAGAGAGAGACAGAGAGAGAGAGAGAGAGATGTAGATAAAGAGGCAGAAAGATATATAAATAGGTACATACATACATACATACATATAGAGAGATAGACATGGATTTAAGATAGAAGGATAGATACATAAATAAAAAGATACATACATAGTGGATAGAGATAAATTATATATATACACATACAAATATACATATAGATTAGAGGAAGCCAGATGGATAGATAATAAGTATAGATACATACCTACATATATACATAAAGGATGGAGAGACCTAGAAGGAGAGATAGAAGACATATAGATAGCTAGATAGAGACATACATACATACATACATACATACATACAGGATAAAGAGAGAGAGCTAGGTGGATAGATAAATTGGCATATAGATACATGCATATATACAGGATAGAGAGTGAGAGGGATTGAGAACTACATAGAAATATATACATATGAGATAGAGAGATCTAGATGGATAGATATAGAGGGAGATAGATAAATAAATAGACAGGTAGGTAGATACATGAAAACCTAGGATAAAGAGATACATAAATACATACATATAAGATAGAGTGAGCTAGATGGATAGAGAAATACATAGACTGATAGACAAATACATACAGGATAGAGTGAACTAGATATACAGACAGATAAATAGCCAGGTAGATAGATATATAGGTACTTAGATACTTAAAGTACAGAGAAAGAAAGAGAGAATTAGACAGAAAGAGAGAGATAAAGCAGACACATAAATATAAAGATAGATAACTAGATACATTCATAGAGGATATGGAGTTAGATGTAGAGATAAATAGTCTGATAGAGATAGACAGGATACATACATACAAACAGGCTAGAGATATCTAAATGGATAGATAAATAGGGAGATAAATACATGGGTTTTGATCCTGGGCAAGTTACTTGGCCTCTCTGAGCCTTGGTGTGTGGTTGCAAGGCCAATGTGTTTCAAGTACTTTGAACACTTTATAAAAATGTCAACTCTTATTAGGAAGCTGTCCCTTATCTCATGTAGAACTCTTGTACTCTGAAAATGCATGACAGCCCTTTAACTGATGTGAAGAGTTTTCTTGGGTGAGAGACAGGAGACAGATCCTCCTACATCTCCTTCCCAACATCACAAACTTTCCCACTTCCAGGTTTAACATCCTCAATTCAGTCTACTGAGTCTTGTCTGCCATTCTTTCCCATCAGTTTTCCCTCCTGGGCCCTGCCTTACATCCAGTTTGCTCCCCAGAGAGAAGAACCAGGAGTAGCAGATGGAAGGTAATAGTAAGAAAAGCCACCTCACAATGAGGTTCCCAACCAAAGGCCAGCTGTTGGATATGTTCTAGTGGAGGGTATCCCTGAAGTTCCTTTCAGGTCTGCTTTGGCCTGTGCCCTTCCTCAACTCTGTCCTACTCTGGGCCTGAGCACCATGTTCCAGATGGAGTCTGAGCAGGGTAAATGGCAGTGGAACTAGTGCCTCCCTGGTTCTGAAAGATCTCAGGCTTTTAGGCTGCTATGTCCCATTGTTCACTCCTTTTGAGGTTGTGGGCCAGATGAATTCCCAGATGTTTGTCACATCTTTGAGCTACATTCTCCCATTTTACAGAATAGGAAACTGAGGCTTGTTGACTTGCCCAAAATCACATCCATAACAGAGCTGGGCTGGGATATGAACCAAGCTCAGTTTGCAAAAAAAAAAAAGTGAATTTATTTAGCAGTGTAAATACATATTTATACTATAGTATAAATAAATATTCCTCAGTTTCTCCATTTTGCAAATTGACTTGGAAAAAGGAACAGAAAGCTTGAGTTTACTAAAATCTTGCAGAAAGTTAGGATATCTGGAATAGAACCCCTGCTGTAGATATCTTAATTTATAGTAAATCACAGGTAATGAGTGTGCCCAGGCTGGGGGCCTTGTCTCTACAATGATAAAAATGATGATTGGTCTGGAATTGAGGATGCTTAGAAACCTCTGTGAGGTGTAAAGTCCAGCTTTAATGATATCTCCCTCTCCCTCCCTCCTTCCCTCAGGGCCTCAGCAAGGTGTGAAATCCCATTGAAAAGATTAACTCCTTGATGAAGTGGGACAATACTGGGGCTCCCCCCCTCAGAGTTAACAGTGTTCCAAGTATTTTTCCCCCACCAAATTCCCTGAACCTTCTGTGCCAAGAAATGTTTTCCAATGAGAATGTGGGTTTTCCTGGTCCTCAAAGCCTGTGTAATCTAGCTGATAACATCAGATCCTAAGGTGTGGTTTGAATTTCTTTCCTAATGTCAGGTTTTGGATGAGAAGAGGAGCAAGTGCATGCATAGGCAGAATGGGGATTTTTGTGTCAAGTTAGAACTACTCACCTTTTTGGCAAGCTTCTAGTATCTTGGACTCTCTCTCTCCACTTCTGCTACTGGGGTGGGAGAGAGGAAAATTACACAGAACAGGTTAAAAGACAGCCATTATCTTTGAAAATCTTCACTTTGGATTGTCTGATAAATTTTTGTCAGGCTTAGATGCCCCCCTTCCCCCAATCCCACTGCCGAGGGAACCTGTCAAGTTTCTTCCCATGTAAATAACTATCTTTGGTTTTGGAAAAATTACAGCATTGGCAATGAATGTTTCAGACACATGGTCAGACTCATTTGTGGTTGTCAAATAAACAGAATGATTGAGAGTTGCTTGCTGTGATGGGAAGAGGGCTAGACAAGTGCTAGGGGACCTGAGTCCTTGGCCTAGCTCTGCCACTAACTGGATATGTGCCCTTCGGAGGACCCTCTAAGCTCCAGGCCTGTCTTCTCATCTCTGAACTGGGCTGTGCAAGCTAGATTATCTCCAAGGGCCCTTTAGAGCCCATGGGTACCCTCCTCGGAGAAAATAATTAACTTAGTTTTGGAATTCCATCCTAGGGCTAAGCTATCCTGATGGGAAATGAATACAAACTCACTTAATCCATTATATCTAGCTGGCCACAGACCAAGAGTCACACCTACCCATCCATCCTTCCACCTTTCCATTCACCTTGCCTTCAACTTTTTGTTTGGGGGACAAATCTGGACCCAAACTCCTTAGCCTGGCCTTGGAAACCTAACCTCTTGCCCAGGTCACACAGTTACTGACGCAGCCATCACTACTAAGCCCAGGGCTCACATCACCTGTATGTGCTGAGGGGGCTCCACAATCTACATTTGGAAAGAGAATTATTATTATCTTAACCCCTTACTATTCAAAATGAAATGTAAATGGCAGGGAGGAATCTGAAAACATCAACCAGTGAAGAGGTCCTATTTAGGCCCCTCTACCCCCAACAGAAGAAAGGCCACTGGCTGCCTAAGGAACACACTGATTAAACAAATGGCATTAACTTAATAGGGCCCAAACCATACCTTCTTCCCAGCCACTTCCCACTTCAGTGTAAGTCCTTCCTACCTGAAAAGGAAACAGCACACCAGGGCTGAAGAGGTAACGGCTATAGGTTCTCAAAAGAGTGAGATCACAGAACATAGAATGTTACAGTTCAGGGAACCTTGGAAACAACTGAGTAGCCCCTCCCCCCCAGCCATTTCCTGATGAGGAAATTAAGGGCACAATTTTAGAATCAGGACAGTTAGAGCCTAGTCCCCCACGGACACACAGCAAGGAAGTAACAGAGGTGTAACAGCCCTGTAACCCACTGCCTTCCGTGCTGTTCCTGTAGGTGGAGCTTGGGGCTCTGCTAAGGAATATAGTATCACAAATTGATGGCTAGAAGGTACTTTAGAGTTCATCTAGTCTAATTCCTTCATTTTACTGATGAAGAAATTGAGCCTGGGGGGGGGCGGGTTGACTTTTCAGTGGGGGCTTGAACCTTATTCCTCTGATTCAAGACCCATCACTCTACACTGTCCCACAGGTCACTCTCCCCAGTACACAAAAAAGGCAGTTTGGGAGAAGGGCTGAGGATAGTGAGTCACATGATTGGCCTAGGGGTTTGTGGTGGTGGTGGTGTTTAGTCATGTTTAACTCTTCATGACTCTTTTTGGGGTTTTCTTGGTGTAGATACTAGAGTGGTTTGCCATTTCCTTCTCCAACTTATTTTACAGAGAAGGAAACTGAGACAAACAAGGTGAAGTGATTTGCTCAGGGTCACACAGCTAGTAAGTGTCTGAAGCCACATCTGAATCATCTCACTCCAAGCCCAGGACTATCCACCTGACTGCGTTGTAGTTTGTGAGGGGAACAAAACTCTTTAATCAAGTCTTCTCTGCAATAGATAGATGTAAAAGCAGAGGGATGCCCTAAAGCTGAGATCCCTTCTGTCTCCCACTTTTGCCCTGCCCCCCTGCCATCCTTTACTTTGACCAATTTATTCATCATTTCCATAGATCACTTATATAGCTCCTGAGCTCCTTCTATGTTCCAGGGAAGACCAGGGCCTACCTCAGAGTTGATTGTAAAAATCTCTTTATTCTTTCAGAAACTCATCCTAGGTTGTCCAACTCCACTTGAAGGCTTCTCTGATTCCACCCCCCAAAGTAGTTGCCACCTCTTCACATTTCCCCTGACATTACACAGCAGGTCTCAGCTGTATTTGCTGCATTTAGATCAGAGCCCAAGCCTGTAGTGTTTGGCCTGCCCAATGCAGAGGACCTTGCACAAATACTGGGTGCTTAATAAATGTCTATGGCACAAATTGTTTAAAATGGCACAGCTCTAGATCAGTTCCCCATTTGTGGAGGGAGTCATTTACCTAATCTGAGATAGGGACAGGCTGGAGTCTGGACCACGTGGATTCCATATGGGAGTGTGTGGCTGTATTGACTTCCAGAGCCTGGCCCTTTGGTGGTAGAATCCTTTCTCAGGTGTTTTGATTGAGAAGTTGATTGAAAGCAGCTGCTGTGTTGAAGAGGATGTCAGTAATGAGTGGCAGAGGCTAAGGGCTTGGGAGAGTTGTTGGACCCGCCCCCCAGGCTTTGAAGAGGCTTTTCATTGGGATCCAGGGGACTGCAGGAGAAGGCCTAGGCAGATGGGAAAGAGGCTGGTTTGGGAACGCAGACCCCTGGTCCTACCAACTCTGGTGTGTCACCAGCCTTCCCTGGACCTCAGTCTCCTCCTCCTCTGCCAAATGAGGGTGTTGGGCTGACTGCTCATTGACCTCCCAACACCCTTCTAGCTTCACATCTGAGATCCTAGGAAAGGCTCCATTCAAGGAAATGAGGAGGAGCTGAGGGGACAGAAATCAGGTAAAAATAGTTGTTGTTGTGGACCAATGGACCCAAGGCCCAGAGGGGGACCACCTGCTGAGAGAGGGACTCTAGCTTGGAGAAGGCAAGGGCAGGGCCTGGATGGGGGCAATTGAGTGGAAGGCACCTCCTCCATGGGCTTTCCATTTCTATTTGCTCCCCCCAGGGTATTGCTCAGGTTCCTTGGGATATAACTGAGAAGCCAAGATGGGTAGAGTCCATAATTCTTCTCTACCTGGAAAGGCCATCCCCTCTATCATGGTGCCTGTGTAAAGGGCCTGGAACTTTTTGATTGCCTGGTACTGAAGAGGCCTGAGAGCCCCCAAGCATAAGAGAAGGGAAAGGGTTCTGAAGTGCATCAGAATTAGGATGACATCAAGAAGCATTCCAGCCATGTCCTGGAGTGCACAGAGCCCTGGAATCTTTGCACCAAGGGGCCAGCACACTCTTTGGGTTCCATACAGAGGAGCTCTCTACAGACACTTGTGGCAGCCATTAGGTGTTTCTGCTCCATGGCCTGCTGGCTCCTCTCCCTAGTCTGAGGATAAGCTCTCCTGCTCCTTACAGTCAAAACACTTAGATTTTGTTTGGCCTGATCTAAGAAGCAATGAACATACATACTTTCAGATTCAAATTTACATAAAGAAGATGTTTCTCTGCCTTCTTGTGTATTAGAACAGTGGCATTTGTTGGAGGTCAGCTCAGTCCCTGATCCAGTTATTCTCTTAAACAAGTAGCAGCACTCTATGACTCTGGGAAGAAGAAACAGCCCTGGACCAAAAAGTAGCTGAACAAATAATAGTGGAATTTAATGATAGAATATGCATGAGCTAGGCTTTATAGAGGACAGAAAGTGAATAGATCTCAGATCCCAAGGGGTTTCAAGAAAAGACTTAATGTTTTGAAATAACCAAATAAAATATTGTTTTAAAAAAAAAAAGGAAATACTTAATTTGGTTTTTTCCCCCCAAAGAATAGACAAATTAGGGGAAGGTGATCTCTTTGGCAATGAAAAATGAGAAGGAAAAGCTTGTGACTTTGAAGTATTGACTACTTATCTTTTTGTAGGATTTTTTAAACTAAACTTTTTTAATTAAAATGATTTTATTGAAAATCATTTAAAAATTAACATGTTTCAAAAAGTTAATATGCCTCTCACTACCCTCCGTCCATATAACAAATTTAAAAAACAATAAAGACATGAGGGGATGTTCATCAATTGGGGAATGGCCAAACAAATTGTGGTAAATGTTGCTGATGGAATACTATTGTAAGAAAAGATACGCAGGACAGTTTCAGAAAAATCTGGAAAGATCTTCATGAATTGATCCAGAGCAAAATATGAAGAACCCAGAAAATTATACAAAGAAACAGCAATATTGTATGATGATCAACTGTGAAAGACTTGGCTACTCTCAGCAATATCTTGGATCTTATGATTTTGGAAAATGTATATTGAAAATTGTTACATATAATTGGGAAAATAAATTACATTTTAATTAAAAACACACAAAATAATAAAGATAGCCCTTGGTACACAACTGCTACATAGTGTAGCAAAAAAAATTCCAACATTAGCCATATCCTAAAGTATCATTCTGCATTTCAAGTTCATCACCTCTGTCAGCTTCATTCTATTGGACTGAGTTTATCACTGTAGTAATCAGAGGGCTAAAGTCTTTCAAACATGTTTTCTTCTATGATATTGTATTAATTGTTCTCCCAGTTCTCTTTAAAAATTGACCTCATCAGTTCACAAATCTGAGTTTTCTCTGAAATTGTCAGTTTGATAATTTCTTACAGCACAAAAATGTTTCATCCATATATCATAATTTCTTCAGCCATTCCTCAATAGCAGAACATGCCCTTGATTTCCAGTTTTTAGCTTCCTGAAAAAGAACAGATGTATCCCCTTCCTTTTTCCCCCCACTTTCTTGGCCTAGTAGTGGTCTAGCTGAATCGGAGGATATGTACACAGTTCAGTAACATTGTGAGCAGCTTTCCAGAATGACTGAACCAATTCAGAGGACCTCCAACAATACACTGTTGTACCTGTTTTAATAGATGCATTTTGAAAAGACATCACCAATATGAATTTACATAAAACAGATGCAATTTTCCAGTTGGCTTCCCGTATACAATTGGATTAGTTTTCTACAAAAAAAGATGTCTTAGTTGAATGAGAGAAATTTCACAAAATAGATAAAAATACAGTAAAATAGAGATAACATTACATTTTAAAACTAAGCCATTCTGTGGATTTTTTTTAATTAGATTTGCTCAATTTCAAACATTATTCCTTGGTTACGAAAATCATTTCCTATTCCTCCCTCCCTTTCCCCTACCCCTTCCATAGCCGAAGCGCAATTCCACTGGGTGTCTTGATCAGAACCCATTTCCAAGTTGTAGGTGTTTGCACTAGGATGTTCATTTAGAGTCTATATCCCCAATCATATCTCCCTGGACCCATGTAGTCAAGCAGTTGTTTTTCTTTGGTGTTTCTACTCCCACAGTTTCCCCTCTGGATGTGGATAGTGTTCTTTCTCATAGATCCCTCCGGGTTGTTCCGGATCACTGCATTTCCACTAATGGAGAAGTCCATTACATTCAATTTTAGCACACTATATCAGTCTCTGTGTACAACGTTCTCCTGGTTCTGCTCCTCTCGCTCTGCATCACTTCCTGGAGGTTGTTCCAGCTCACATGGAATTCCTCCACTTTATTGCTCCTTTGAGCACAATAGTATTCCATCACCAACAGATACCACAATTTGGTCAGCCATTCTCCAATCGACAGGCATCCCCTCATTTTCCAATCTTTTTGCCACCACAAAGAGCGCAGCTATGAATATTCTTGTACATGTATTTTTCCTTATTATCTCTTTGGGGTACAAACCCGGCAGTGCTGTGGCTGGATCAAAGGGCAGACAGCCTTTTAGCACCCTGTGGGCATAGTTCCAAATTGCTCTCCAGAATGGTTGGATCAATTCAGAACTCCACCAGCAACAACAACAAAAAAAATGCATTCACGTCCAGACTTTGCCACATCCCCTCCGACATTCATTACTTTCCTTTGCTGTCATGATAGCCAATCTGCTAGGTGTGAGGTGATACCTCAGAGTTGTTTTGATTTGCATCTCTCTGATTATAAGAGATTTAGAACACTCTTTCATGTGTATATTAATAGTTTTGATTTCTTTAACTGAAAATTGCCTATTCAGGTCCCTTGCCCATTTATCAATTGGAGAATGGCTTGACTTTTTGGTACCATTGATTTAGTTCTTTGTAGATTTGAGTAATTAGACCTTTGTCAGAGGTTTTTGTTACGAAGATTGTTTCCAAATTGGTTGCTTCCCTTCTAATTTTGGTTACATTGGTTTTGTTTGTATAAAATCTTTTTAATTTGATGTAATCAAAATTACTGGTTTTACTGTTTGTGACTTTTTCTAAGTCTTGGTGGATTTTAAAATCTTTCCCTCGCAAAGGTCTGACATGTGTACTATTCTGTGTTCACATAATTTACTTATAGTTCCCTTCTTCATGTTCAAGTCATTCACCCATTCTGAGTTTATCTTGGTGTAGGGTGTGAGGTGTTGATCCAAGCCTGATCTCTCCCACGCTGTCTTCCAATTTTCCCAGCAGTTTTTATCAAATACTGGATTTTTGTCCCAAAGGCTGGGATCTTTGGGCTTGTCATAGACTGTCTTGCTGAGGTCACTTGTCCCAAATCTATTGCGCTGATCCTCCTTTCTGTCTCTTAGCCAGGACCATATTGTTTTGATGACCACTGCTTTATAGTATAGTTTGAGATCTGGTACTGCAAGGCCACCTTCCTTCGCATTTTTTTTTCATTATTTCCCTGGATATCCTTGGTCTTTTGTTCTTCCAAAGGAACTTTGTCACGGTTTTTTTTATTCAGTAAAAAAGTTTTTTCGTAGTTCGATTGGTATGGCAGGAGAAAAATTAATTCATTTGGGTTGGATGGTCATTTTTATTATGTTTGTTCATCCTGCCCGTCAGCAGTTAATGTTTTTCCAATTGTTTAGATCTAGTTTTAATTGTGTGGAAAGTGTTTTGTAGTTGTGTTCATATAGTTCCTGTGTTTTTCTCAGCAGATAGATTCCTAAGTATTTAATATTGTCTAGGGTGATTTTAAATGGAATTTCTCTTTCTAATTCATGGTGCTGAGATGTGTTGGAGATATATAGAACTGCTGATGATTTACGCAGGTTTATTTTGTATCCTGCGACTTTGTAAAGTTGTTGATTATTTCCACTAGCTTTTTTTTTTTTCAAATTGAATATCATTTTTAATTTCCAGCAATGAGCACAAATATTCAAAGTTACTTAAAGAACCAAAGAAGGAAAACAAAAACGAGTACAAAAGTTATGGTAAAGCTAACCTGAAACTTTTGTCACTTGTAGGTTATAAATCATGGTGAAACATGAGATGGGTCTCCCTTTAACAAGGGAGTCACAAAAATGTCTCCCCTTTTGTAGCCCCTTTATTCATTCATTTACTTTTTATTAACATAATTTTTCAAAATTTGGTCCATTTCAAACATTCCTTGGTCAGAAAAATCATTTCCTATTCCTCCCTCCCTTTCCCCTACCCCTTCCATAGCCGAAGCGCAATTCCACTGGGTATTACATGTGTGCCTTGATCAGAACCCATTTCCAAGTTGTTGGTGTTTGCACTAGGATGTTCATTTAGAGTCCATATCCCCAATCATATCCCCCTGGACCCATGTAGTCAAGCAGTTGTTTTTCTTTGGTGTTTCTACTCCCACAGTTTCCCCTCTGGATGTGGATGGTGTTCTTTCTCATAGATCCCTCCGGGTTGTTCCGGATCACTGCATTTCCACTAATGGAGAAGTCCATTACATTCAATTTTAGCACACTATATCAGTCTCTGTGTACAACGTTCTCCTGGTTCTGCTCCTCTCTCTCTACATCACTTCCTGGAGGTTGTTCCAGCTCACATGGAATTCCTCCACTTTATTGCTCCTTTGAGCACAATAGTATTCCATCACCAACAGATACCACAATTTGGTCAGCCATTCTCCAATCGACAGGCATCCCCTCATTTTCCAATCTTTTTGCCACCACAAAGAGCGCAGCTATGAATATTCTTGTACATGTATTTTTCCTTATTATCTCTTTGGGGTACAAACCCGGCAGTGCTGTGGCTGGATCAAAGGGCAGACAGCCTTTTAGCGCCCTGTGGGCATAGTTCCAAATTGCTCTCCAGAATGGTTGGATCAATTCAGAACTCCACCAGCAACAACAACAAAAAAAATGCATTCACGTCCAGACTTTGCCACATCCCCTCCGACATTCATTACTTTCCTTTGCTGTCATGATAGCCAATCTGCTAGGTGTGAGGTGATACCTCAGAGTTGTTTTGATTTGCATCTCTCTGATTATAAGAGATTTAGAACACTCTTTCATGTGTATATTAATAGTTTTGATTTCTTTAACTGAAAATTGCCTATTCAGGTCCCTTGCCCATTTATCAATTGGAGAATGGCTTGACTTTTTGGTACCATTGATTTAGTTCTTTGTAGATTTGAGTAATTAGACCTTTGTCAGAGGTTTTTGTTACGAAGATTGTTTCCAAATTGGTTGCTTCCCTTCTAATTTTGGTTACATTGGTTTTGTTTGTATAAAATCTTTTTAATTTGATGTAATCAAAATTACTGGTTTTACTTTTTGTGACTTTTTCTAAGTCTTGGTGGATTTTAAAATCTTTCCCTCGCAAAGGTCTGACATGTGTACTATTCTGTGTTCACATAATTTACTTATAGTTCCCTTCTTCATGTTCAAGTCATTCACCCATTCTGAGTTTATCTTGGTGTAGGGTGTGAGGTGTTGATCCAAGCCTGATCTCTCCCATGCTGTCTTCCAATTTTCCCAGCAGTTTTTATCAAATACTGGATTTTTGTCCCAAAGGCTGGGATCTTTGGGCTTGTCATAGACTGTCTTGCTGAGGTCACTTGTCCCAAATCTATTGCGTTGATCCTCCTTTCTGTCTCTTAGCCAGGACCATATTGTTTTGATGACCACTGCTTTATAGTATAGTTTGAGATCTGGTACTGCAAGGCCACCTTCCTTCGCATTTTTTTTTCATTATTTCCCTGGATATCCTTGGTCTTTTGTTCTTCCAAAGGAACTTTGTCACGGTTTTTTTTATTCAGTAAAAAAGTTTTTTCGTAGTTCGATTGGTATGGCAGGAGAAAAATTAATTCATTTGGGTTGGATGGTCATTTTTATTATGTTTGTTCATCCTGCCCGTCAGCAGTTAATGTTTTTCCAATTGTTTAGATCTAGTTTTAATTGTGTGGAAAGTGTTTTGTAGTTGTGTTCATATAGTTCCTGTGTTTTTCTCAGCAGATAGATTCCTAAGTATTTAATATTGTCTAGGGTGATTTTAAATGGAATTTCTCTTTCTAATTCATGGTGCTGAGATGTGTTGGAGATATATAGAACTGCTGATGATTTACGCAGGTTTATTTTGTATCCTGCGACTTTGTAAAGTTGTTGATTATTTCCACTAGCTTTTTTTTTTCAAATTGAATATCATTTTTAATTTCCAGCAATGAGCACAAATATTCAAAGTTACTTAAAGAACCAAAGAAGGAAAACAAAAACGAGTACAAAAGTTATGGTAAAGCTAACCTGAAACTTTTGTCACTTGTAGGTTATAAATCATGGTGAAACATGAGATGGGTCTCCCTTTAACAAGGGAGTCACAAAAATGTCTCCCCTTTTGTAGCCCCTTTATTCATTCATTTACTTTTTATTAACATAATTTTTCAAAATTTGGTCCATTTCAAACATTCCTTGGTCAGAAAAATCATTTCCTATTCCTCCCTCCCTTTCCCCTACCCCTTCCATAGCCGAAGCGCAATTCCACTGGGTATTACATGTGTGCCTTGATCAGAACCCATTTCCAAGTTGTTGGTGTTTGCACTAGGATGTTCATTTAGAGTCCATATCCCCAATCATATCCCCCTGGACCCATGTAGTCAAGCAGTTGTTTTTCTTTGGTGTTTCTACTCCCACAGTTTCCCCTCTGGATGTGGATGGTGTTCTTTCTCATAGATCCCTCCGGGTTGTTCCGGATCACTGCATTTCCACTAATGGAGAAGTCCATTACATTCAATTTTAGCACACTATATCAGTCTCTGTGTACAACGTTCTCCTGGTTCTGCTCCTCTCTCTCTACATCACTTCCTGGAGGTTGTTCCAGCTCACATGGAATTCCTCCACTTTATTGCTCCTTTGAGCACAATAGTATTCCATCACCAACAGATACCACAATTTGGTCAGCCATTCTCCAATCGACAGGCATCCCCTCATTTTCCAATCTTTTTGCCACCACAAAGAGCGCAGCTATGAATATTCTTGTACATGTATTTTTCCTTATTATCTCTTTGGGGTACAAACCCGGCAGTGCTGTGGCTGGATCAAAGGGCAGACAGCCTTTTAGCGCCCTGTGGGCATAGTTCCAAATTGCTCTCCAGAATGGTTGGATCAATTCAGAACTCCACCAGCAACAACAACAAAAAAAATGCATTCACGTCCAGACTTTGCCACATCCCCTCCGACATTCATTACTTTCCTTTGCTGTCATGATAGCCAATCTGCTAGGTGTGAGGTGATACCTCAGAGTTGTTTTGATTTGCATCTCTCTGATTATAAGAGATTTAGAACACTCTTTCATGTGTATATTAATAGTTTTGATTTCTTTAACTGAAAATTGCCTATTCAGGTCCCTTGCCCATTTATCAATTGGAGAATGGCTTGACTTTTTGGTACCATTGATTTAGTTCTTTGTAGATTTGAGTAATTAGACCTTTGTCAGAGGTTTTTGTTACGAAGATTGTTTCCAAATTGGTTGCTTCCCTTCTAATTTTGGTTACATTGGTTTTGTTTGTATAAAATCTTTTTAATTTGATGTAATCAAAATTACTGGTTTTACTTTTTGTGACTTTTTCTAAGTCTTGGTGGATTTTAAAATCTTTCCCTCGCAAAGGTCTGACATGTGTACTATTCTGTGTTCACATAATTTACTTATAGTTCCCTTCTTCATGTTCAAGTCATTCACCCATTCTGAGTTTATCTTGGTGTAGGGTGTGAGGTGTTGATCCAAGCCTGATCTCTCCCACGCTGTCTTCCAATTTTCCCAGCAGTTTTTATCAAATACTGGATTTTTGTCCCAAAGGCTGGGATCTTTGGGCTTGTCATAGACTGTCTTGCTGAGGTCACTTGTCCCAAATCTATTGCGCTGATCCTCCTTTCTGTCTCTTAGCCAGGACCATATTGTTTTGATGACCACTGCTTTATAGTATAGTTTGAGATCTGGTACTGCAAGGCCACCTTCCTTCGCATTTTTTTTTCATTATTTCCCTGGATATCCTTGGTCTTTTGTTCTTCCAAAGGAACTTTGTCACGGTTTTTTTTATTCAGTAAAAAAGTTTTTTCGTAGTTCGATTGGTATGGCAGGAGAAAAATTAATTCATTTGGGTTGGATGGTCATTTTTATTATGTTTGTTCATCCTGCCCGTCAGCAGTTAATGTTTTTCCAATTGTTTAGATCTAGTTTTAATTGTGTGGAAAGTGTTTTGTAGTTGTGTTCATATAGTTCCTGTGTTTTTCTCAGCAGATAGATTCCTAAGTATTTAATATTGTCTAGGGTGATTTTAAATGGAATTTCTCTTTCTAATTCATGGTGCTGAGATGTGTTGGAGATATATAGAACTGCTGATGATTTACGCAGGTTTATTTTGTATCCTGCGACTTTGTAAAGTTGTTGATTATTTCCACTAGCTTTTTTTTTTCAAATTGAATATCATTTTTAATTTCCAGCAATGAGCACAAATATTCAAAGTTACTTAAAGAACCAAAGAAGGAAAACAAAAACGAGTACAAAAGTTATGGTAAAGCTAACCTGAAACTTTTGTCACTTGTAGGTTATAAATCATGGTGAAACATGAGATGGGTCTCCCTTTAACAAGGGAGTCACAAAAATGTCTCCCCTTTTGTAGCCCCTTTATTCATTCATTTACTTTTTATTAACATAATTTTTCAAAATTTGGTCCATTTCAAACATTCCTTGGTCAGAAAAATCATTTCCTATTCCTCCCTCCCTTTCCCCTACCCCTTCCATAGCCGAAGCGCAATTCCACTGGGTATTACATGTGTGCCTTGATCAGAACCCATTTCCAAGTTGTTGGTGTTTGCACTAGGATGTTCATTTAGAGTCCATATCCCCAATCATATCCCCCTGGACCCATGTAGTCAAGCAGTTGTTTTTCTTTGGTGTTTCTACTCCCACAGTTTCCCCTCTGGATGTGGATGGTGTTCTTTCTCATAGATCCCTCCGGGTTGTTCCGGATCACTGCATTTCCACTAATGGAGAAGTCCATTACATTCAATTTTAGCACACTATATCAGTCTCTGTGTACAACGTTCTCCTGGTTCTGCTCCTCTCTCTCTACATCACTTCCTGGAGGTTGTTCCAGCTCACATGGAATTCCTCCACTTTATTGCTCCTTTGAGCACAATAGTATTCCATCACCAACAGATACCACAATTTGGTCAGCCATTCTCCAATCGACAGGCATCCCCTCATTTTCCAATCTTTTTGCCACCACAAAGAGCGCAGCTATGAATATTCTTGTACATGTATTTTTCCTTATTATCTCTTTGGGGTACAAACCCGGCAGTGCTGTGGCTGGATCAAAGGGCAGACAGCCTTTTAGCGCCCTGTGGGCATAGTTCCAAATTGCTCTCCAGAATGGTTGGATCAATTCAGAACTCCACCAGCAACAACAACAAAAAAAATGCATTCACGTCCAGACTTTGCCACATCCCCTCCGACATTCATTACTTTCCTTTGCTGTCATGATAGCCAATCTGCTAGGTGTGAGGTGATACCTCAGAGTTGTTTTGATTTGCATCTCTCTGATTATAAGAGATTTAGAACACTCTTTCATGTGTATATTAATAGTTTTGATTTCTTTAACTGAAAATTGCCTATTCAGGTCCCTTGCCCATTTATCAATTGGAGAATGGCTTGACTTTTTGGTACCATTGATTTAGTTCTTTGTAGATTTGAGTAATTAGACTTTTGTCAGAGGTTTTTGTTACGAAGATTGTTTCCAAATTGGTTGCTTCCCTTCTAATTTTGGTTACATTGGTTTTGTTTGTACAAAATCTTTTTAATTTGATGTAATCAAAATTACTGGTTTTACTTTTTGTGACTTTTTCTAAGTCTTGGTGGATTTTAAAATCTTTCCCTCGCAAAGGTCTGACATGTGTACTATTCTGTGTTCACATGATTTACTTATAGTTTCCTTCTTCATGTTCAAGTCATTCACCCATTCTGAGTTTATCTTGGTGTAGGGTGTGAGGTGTTGATCCAAGCCTGATCTCTCCCATGCTGTCTTCCAATTTTCCCAGCAGTTTTTATCAAATACTGGATTTTTGTCCCAAAGGCTGGGATCTTTGGGCTTGTCATAGACTGTCTTGCTGAGGTCACTTGTCCCAAATCTATTGCGTTGATCCTCCTTTCTGTCTCTTAGCCAGGACCATATTGTTTTGATGACCACTGCTTTATAGTATAGTTTGAGATCTGGTACTGCAAGGCCACCTACCTTTGTGTTTTTTTTTTCATTATTTCCCTGGATATCCTTGATCTTTTGTTATTTCAAATGAACTTTGTTATGTTTTTTTCTAAATCAGTGAAGAAGTTTTTTGGTTGTTCAATGGGTATGGCACAAAATAAGTAAATTTTTTGGGTAGGATGGTCATTTTTATTATCTTAGCTCATCCTATCCATGAGTAGTTAATGTTTTTCCAATTGCTCAAGTCTCGTTTTAATTGTGTGGAAAGTGTTTTGTAGTTGTGTTCATATAGTTCCTGTGTTTTTCTCAGCAGATAGATTCCTAAGTATTTAATATTGTCTAGGGTGATTTTAAATGGAATTTCTCTTTCTAATTCATGGTGCTGAGATGTGTTGGAGATATATAGAACTGCTGATGACTTATGCTGCTTTATTTTGTATCCTGTGAATTTGCTAAAATTGTTGATTATTTCCACCTGCCTTTTGGTTGATTCTCTGGCATTCTTTAAATAGACCATCATATATGATGCCAAGAATGATATCTTGGCTTCCTCATTGCCAATTTTGATACTTTCAATTTCTTTTTCTTCTCTAATTGGTACTGTTAGTGTTTCTAGTATAGTGTTAAATATTAGCCGTGATAACAGGCATCATTGTTTCTCTTCTGATCTTATTGGGAAGGCTTCCAATTTATCCCCATTGCAGATGATGTTGCCTGATAGTTTTAGATATATACTCTTAATTATTTTTAGGAAAGACCTTTCTATTCCTATGCTTTCTATCATTTTCTAAAGGAATTGGTGTTGTATTTTATCAGTCTTTTTCTGCGTGTATTGAGATAATCATGTGATTCTTGTTGGTTTGCTTGTTGATGTGGTCAATTATGTGGATGTTTTTCATAATATCGAACCATCTTTGTATTCCTGGTATACATCCCACCTGATCATAGTGAATAACCCTCGTGATGAATTGCTAGAATCTTTTTCCTAGAATCCTATTTAAGATTTTTGCATCTATTTTCATTAAGGAGATTGATCTATAGTTTTCTTTCTCTGTTTCTGACCTGCTTGGCTTTGAATCAGTACCGTATTTTTGTCATAAAAGGAATTTGGTAGAACTCCCTCTTTGCTTATTATGTCAGATAGTTTGTATAGTATTGGGATTTGCTGTTCTTTGAATGTTTGATAGAATTCACTTGTGAATCCATCAGACCGTGTGAATTTTTTCTTAGAGAGTTCTTTGATGGCTTGTTCATTTTCTTTTTCTGATATGGGATAATTTAAGAATTCTTTTTCTTCTTCTGTTAGTCTAGGCAATTTATGTATTTTTGGAAATATTCATCTATATCACATAGATTGGAATATTTATTGTCATAATTGGGTAAAATAGTTTTTAATGATTGCCTTAATTTCTTCTTCATTGGAGGTATAGTCTCCCTTTTCATCTATGATACTGTTAATTACATTTTCTTCTTTACTTTTTTTATTATATTTACCCATACTTTGTCTATTTTGGTTGGGTTTTTTTCAATATACCAGCTTCTAGTCTTATTTATTAGTTCAATAGTTCTTTCACTTTTGATTTTATTAATTTCTCCCTTAATTTTTAGGTTCTCTAATTTAGTTTACTTCTGGGTATTTTTAATTTGTTTGCTTTCAAGTTTTTTCATTTGTATATCCAATTCATTGACCTCTGTCCTCCCTAATATGTTAATATATGAACTCAAGGATATTAATTTCCCCCTGAGTATGGCTTTGGCTGCATCCCATAGGTTTTGAAAGGATGTCTCATCATTTTCATTTTCTTCAGTGAAATTATTAGTTGTTTCTGTGATTCGTTCTCTCACCAATTTTGGAGAATCATATTATTTAATTTCCAATTAATTTTTGATTTGGCTCTTTATGTCCCCACTCTGATAATATTTTTATTGCATTATGATCTGAAAATGTTGCATTTATTATTTCTGATTTTCTGCATTTTTTGCCATGTTTTTATGACCTAGTACACGGTCAATCTTTGTGAATGTACCATGTGCTCCTAAAAAGAAGTTGTTTTCCTTTTTGTCCCGTATTTATTTTTCTCCATATATCTATTAACTCTAATTTTTCTTAAGATTTCATTCACATTTTTACCTCTTATTTATTTATTTGATTTATCTAAATTTGATAGTGATAGGTTCTGGTCGCCTACTAGTATAGTTTTACTATACATTTCCTCCTTCAATTCCACTAGTTTCTCTTTTAGAAATTTGGATGCTATACCATTTGGTGCATACATGTTGATTACTGAGATTTCCTAATTGTCTATACTCCCTTTTAGCAGCATGTATTTACCTTCCCTATCCCTTTTAATCAGATCTATTTTTACTTTGGTTTTGTCTGATATCATGATTGCAACTCCTGCCTTTTTCTATCAGTTGAGGCCCAATAGGTTTTGCTGCAACCTTTAATTCTAACTTTGTGAGTATCCACCCGCCTCAGGTGTGTTTCTTGTAGACAATATATGGTAGGATTTTGGATTCTAATCCATTCTCCTATTTGTTTTCGTTTTATGACTGAGTTCATCCCATTCACATTCAGAATTATGATTGTCACTTGCATATTCCCTAGCTTTTTTATATCCTCTCCTAGTTCTGTACTTTCTTCTTTTGCTATATCTTTTTAAACCAGTGGTTTACTTCTAATCAATCCCCCTAATCCCCTCCCTTGATATGCTTCCCTTTCTGGTCCCTCCCGTTTTGTTCAATTCTTGTTTTTTTAGGGTCTGTTAAGTTACCTCCCCACCCCCTTTCCTTCCCTTTTTGTACTGCTTCTCCTCTACCCCCCTTAGTTTTCCCTTTTCACTTTCCCTGTAGGATAAGATAGAATTCAAGACCCCAATGGATTTAGATGCTCTTTGGTGGTCTTAGTCAGCTCCCAAGGACCTAGAGGTTCCCCTTATTCTAGAGGTGCCCCTCTCTCACTGATTCTGGCGTGCACTGGCTCTGACTCTGGCTCCATAGGTGGGGTGGGGGAGGGTAGATCAACTTGCGGTTTTGGTGGGAGCTTTTTCACCCCCTTATAGTGTGGAAATGCTCAAATCCCACATACCTTCAATGCTGCGCCCTAATGTAGAGTCCCTTCGTTCTCATGAATTTGGTTTTTTAGGTCTTTTGAGGTAGTCTATTTTGGTGGGTGCTGAGGAGAGGAAGAGTCTTGCCTCTAGACTGCCGCCAGGTTTACCCAGAAGTCCCAATGTGTGGCTTTTGAGAGCTGTCCAGCAGTCTCTCTGAGGGTCCAGAGTCCACTCTTTCTAGGTGTGACAATTTTGGTTGAATAATGGAATGAGAAATACTATGTGCTCAGTCCCACATACATAGGCATCACATAGTGTTCTTCCATGACATGAGGTGGTTTATTTTATAGGTTCAGTGAGTACCTGCTTTTCTGGCACACAATCAGTTCTCTATATACATGTTTCCATAGAACTTAACAAGAGATGTGAAGCCTAAGGAGATAGTCAACCAAACATTGTTGCTACAACAGAGATGGAGATAAATGACATAAGTAGGGTGATTTGGAGGTTAGTCCCTCTTGACCTAAGGAGAATCATTGTTACTTTTGGTCAGCTTTCACAATCAATCACAATTACTTAGGAGATGGATAGCAAAATATTCTGTAGCTAGGTACAGGGTCAGGGGGTTTTTTAATGACAGACCAGATTGGGGTTTTCCTCAATTTACAAGTTCTATTTTTCTTGTGTTTCTTTAAAGCACCTGGCAATGTTTTCTGGTTTTGGTCTGCAGTGGAGTGTGTCTTGAAGGTGATTGATGTGCCTGGCTTGTAATTGGAGTGAATGTAACTCTGTGGAGAAGGAAAGGAGGGGGGGTAATGGGTAGTGATCTTTATGTTTTAATTTGGTGAATGTAATCTTTTAGTGTAATAATCTGGTGGGGATTAAGGTGGGATATATGTTTATTCTATAAGTCTTTGCTCTTATATAATTTCTTTTGTATTGGAGAGAGATCAATAATAATCCATTAGTGAAAGAACTTAGAGAGAGAAGTCACAGAGGGGGGGATCAGTGGGGGCTTCATTTTCTGGTGGCTTGATGGTTCCGAACATATGGCCTGCCAAGATTCTTATGTAGGTATCAGTGGTCCCAGTTTCTCTTGGAATTGGACAACCTCAAACTAGCTGATCAAGGTCCCTTCCAGCTTCCTTATCTGTGATTCTGCATCAGCAGTGTTGAGTGTCATAATTATCTTGGTGTTCCTCACATCATTCAGCACTTTGGCAGAGGACAGTGAAGGGAAGGGAGATATAGAGAACAGGTAGAGGAGAAGAGAGAAAGAGTTACAAACCGAGAGATAGAGGAGGCAGTAGGGGAGACAGACAATGGTATAGATATAGCAAGGAGGGAGAGGAAAGATGGGGAAGAGAGAAGAGATAGAGTATATAGATAAAGGAGAGGAGAGGACAGGTAGGGGATAGAATATAGAGATAGAGGAGAGGGGAGAAGAGGATAGATAGATTATAGCTATAGAGAGGAGTGGAGATATAGAGATAGTGGAGAGGAGATAGAGTAGAGATATAGAAATGAGGGGAGAGGTAGGATAGAAGAGAAAGGATTAGGGGAGAGGAGAGGTAGATGGGGAGAATTGGAGAATAGATATAAGATAGAGGAAGGAGGGGAGATAGTTATAGGAGAGAAAGATAGGCATTGGGGAGACATGTCTACAGGGGAGATAGATATGAGAACAGAAGTAGAGAGGAGAGAAAATATAGATAAAGGAAGAGAGCTAGCAGAGAAGAGAAATGGGGAGATAGTTACAGAGAAAAAGAGAAAAGATAAGTAGAGGTCACAGAAAGGGAGAGAGAAAGGATACATATGGAATGGAGAGGAGAAGACAGGTAGAGAAGAAATCAGAGATGGGGAGACAAAGGATAAATAGAGAAAACATGTATGGGGAGAAAGAGATAGATATAGAGAAGAAATAAGACAGTAGAGAGGAGAGGAGAGAGAATTCGTGAGGGGATATAGGGGAGAGTAAATAGGATATATAGAGAGGAGACAGGAGTAGAGATGGAGATAGATTCAGGAGAGGAGGAGAGAGATAAAGGATAGATGGGGAGAAAAGTGGAATAGGATAGACGTAGGATTATAGAAAACAGAGGAGGTAGATATAGAGAGGAGAGAAAACAAAGTATAAAGAAGAGACAGGAGGAGGAGTGGAGAGGGGAGATAGATATAGAGTAGAGAATGGAGTGATAGAGAAAGGGGATGTAGCCAGAGGGGAGAAGAGATATAGAGCATAGAGGAGGGGAGGGGAAATAAAGGGGAAGGGAGAAATGAGTAGAGAGATACCTAGAGTATAATAGAGATAAGGGAGAGGAAAGATAGGTAGTGAGGGAAGAAATAGAATATAAAGATAGAGGAAGAGGATGCAGTGATAGAGAGGGGATATAGCAAGAGGAGGGAAGAGATAGAGAATAGAGATAGGGGAGATGATAGAAGAGACAGGAGTAGGGAAGCTGGGAAACACAGATAGTAAGAGAAAAGATAGAATACAGAGATAGCAGAGGGGAAAGGAGACAGGATGAAAGAAGAGATAGAGGGGAGGAGAGATGGGGAGATAAATATAGAAGAGAAAGATAGAATTCAGAGTTCTTGTTGGAATATTAGTGTATGGTACAAGGATATGAATTTATATAGCTGATTGAGAAGTAAAGGAGTAAATCATGAAAGTTCAATTGAGTGCTGGGAAAGTAGTAATTTTGTAAGAATATTGCTATATATATATTGATGTCTCAGAATGAATGAAACATGTCTTTAACATGTTTGTCCTGTACACATGTAAAGGCAGCCATCATTATCCTCCATAAGTCATGGGAGGCAAAAATGGTTGGGGTAGGTGGCATGATATAAATAATACTGTCTCCCTGGCAGTGACATTGAGTATGATTTCAGGAAACCCTTAATAATGGAAAATACCCTTTGAGATTTCATCTATTCCATTTAAAGAACACTTCTCAGGGGACTTATACCAAAAAAAAACTTCATGAAGGAGATAAAGTGAAAAATGGTATACTTTAATTTGTATTCAGTTTACATTGGTTCCTTCTATGGTGGTGGATAGCTTTTTTTTTCCTCGTGAGTCTCTTGGAGTTTTTCTGGATCCTTGCATTGCTGTTACTGTGTACAACATCCTTCTGGTTCCACTCATTTCAATTTGCATCACTTCATATAAGTCTTTCTGACATTTTTTAAACTACCCCCCCACCCTCTCCCTCCCCACCAGTCTGTCTGTTATCCTTCTACTTCCCTATAGGGCACAAATTAATTCTCTGCCCCAATGTATTTGATTGTTCTTCCCTCTTTGGGTCAATTTCAATGCATGTAAGAATTGAGTATTTCCTATCTCCAACCTCTTTACCCTTCCAGTGTATTGATGTTCTCCTCCCTTCCTCCATGTGCTTCTTTGTGACATATAAATTTACCCCATTTTCTTTTCCCATTTCTCTCAGTATTAACCTCTTTTTTAAAACTCTAGTTGTATATTATATATACATATTCATATATTTATGCATACATTTGTCTATATACATATTTATGTCTTGGCATTTCATCCTATATTGTTTGTCACTGTTCCCTCTAAGTATAATTCTTCTACCTGCCCAGTTGATAACAATTTTTAAGAGTTACCAATATCCTCTTTTCTTATACAGATACATATCATTTTAACTTATTGGGTCCCTTAAAAAAAGTTTTGTTTTTCTTTTTTCCCCCCTTTCTTGGATTCTGTGTTTGGGCATCAGATTTTCTGTTCAGGTCTGGTCTTTTCTTTACAAATGCTTGGAATTCTTCTATTTTATTAAATGACCATACTTTCCCCTGTAAGAATATAATCAGTTTTGCTGGGAAGCTGATTCTTGGTTGTAGACCTACTTCCCTTGCTTTCCAGAATATCATATTCCATGCCTTTTGATCCTTCAATGTAGATGCAGCCAAATCCGGTGTTATCCTCACTGCAGTTCCACGGTACCTGAATGACTTCTTAACAGTTTGTAATATTTTTTCCTTGGTCTGATAGTTCTCAAATTTGGCTATAACATTCCTGGGTGTTGTCAGTTGGGGATTAAGTACAGGAGGTGATCTGTGGATTCTTTCAATCTCCACTTTTCCCTCTTGTTCTAGAACGTTGGGACAGTTTTCTTGTATAATTTCCTGTAGGATGATGTCCAGGCTTTTTATTTTGTTATAGTCTTCTGGTAGACCAATCATTTTTAAGTTGTCTCTCCTGGAATGATTTTCTAAATCTGTTTTGTGAATGAGATGTGTTTCATATTTTCCTCAATTTTTTCATTCTTTTGATTTTGTTTTATAGTTTCCTGCTGCCTTGTGAAGTCGCTTGCTTATAAATTGTATTCTGGTTTTTGAAGACTGAATTTCATCCCTGGCTTTTTGATCATCCTTCTCCTTCTGATCTTTCATCTCCTTTACCTCATTTTCAAGCTGATTAATTTTGGCTTTCTAGACACTATTTTCTGTTTCCAGATGAATTCTCTTGCTTTTTATGTTCTTTTCCCAGTTGTCTTCAGCCTCTTTTTTTTTTTAAACCTTACCTTCCATCTTGGAGTCAATACTGTGTATTGGTAGAAGAGTGGTCAGGGCTAGGCAATGGGGGTGAAGTGACTTGTCCAGGGTCACACAGCTGGGAAGTGTCTGAGGTCATATTTGAACCCAGGACCTCCCATCTCTAGGCCTGGCTCTCAATCCACCGAGCCACCCAGCTGACCCCTGTCTTCAGCCTCTCTTAATTGTGTTTTGAATTGTATTTTGAGTTCTTCCAAAGCCTGTGTCCAATTCGCTGGAGTTTTTGTGTTTTTGCTTGGTGTTCCTTGATTCTCCTGTTACATTGCCTGGATAGAAGCTGTCATTTGTAACTGCCATTTGTAATTTCTTTTTTCTTTTTCTGTTTTTTGCTCATATTTGCCCCATTCTTTCCCCCCCTGTAGTTGCCTGCACTTTTGCTCCTCTCATTATTGGATCTGTGGGTTTGGGCTTTTCTGTCAACCTTCACCCTTGGAGCTTAGCAAGGCTCTCAGAGCAGTCTGTGGGGGAGGGGAGTTGGAGCTTGAGCTTCCTTGCCCTCTAAAAACTTGATAAGATTAAGCCAGCAGAGTTGAACTTACAGAGCTGGATGTGCCCTGAGGCCAAAACCTCTGGAAAGGGAGGGCAATATGGAGTGTCTAGGCTGCCTGCTCTGCACTTCTTCTCCAACTGCTTCCCCACCACCTATGTTCAGAACCCTGAGCCTGGCACAGCTTTGCCCACAAGGTATTCCCTCCAAATTAATGCCCTTGCCCGAGGAGAGATTCCAGACAGTGCTAGAGGCTCAGCACTCTAGGTTGGGGAGGGGTCCTGGGACCTTCCTTCTTCCTTCCCCTTAAACCAGAGTGTTCTGGAATTCAGGCTTTTGGGGGGCATACCTTTTAAGTCCAGCAAGAGGGTTCCTTGGCTCTGTCCTGTTGTTAGGTATGGTTTTCAGTCCCCTAGGAGCATTTGTTTTATAATCGGTATGGAAGGGTTTTCAGAGGTCTGAACTTTTGCTGCCTCTACACCACCATTTTGACTCTGCCCTTTCTGGTATTTTTAATGATTGTTCTGATTGTCATTTCTTATGGTTTAATACTATTCCATTGCAATCATATGCCATAGCTTGTTTAGTCATTCGCCTACTGATAGACATTCCTTCAGTTTCCAATTCTTTGCTTCCCCAAAAAGAGCGGCTATAAATATCTTTGTACAAGCAGGGCTTTTCCCCCTTTCTTTTATCTCTTTGGGATACAGACCTGTTATTGAGGTGTCAAAAGATATGCACAGTTTTATGGCCCTTTGGGCATGATTTCAAATTGCTCTCCAGAATGGTTGCATCAATTCACAGCTCTACCAACAGTGTATTAGTGTCTAAATTTTCCATCATTCCCTCCAAATAGTTACCCTTTTCCTTTTTTGTCATACTTACCAGTTTGATAGGTGGTGTTTTAATTTGCATTTTTCTAGTTGGTACTGATTTGGAGCATTTTTCCAGTCCTATAGTACCTTTTTAGCATAATAATTGTAGGATGCTGCTGTTGTTTAGTAATTTTCAGTTTTGTCTGTATTCTGCCAGATTACATCTGCAGTATCGTGTTCTCAAGAGGATGACCAGGTTTGGGAGAGCCATGTTAGGGCTAGATAAGAGAAGAAAAGACTCAAGAGGGAACATGATAACTGTCTTCAAGTACTGTAAAGGATAGATATAGAGAGGAGAGGTAGATATAGATATAAAGGAGAGAAGAGATAATTATATATTACAGAGAAATAAGAGAGGAGAACAGGGGAGATATAAAGATAGATATAGAGATGGAGAGGATGGAGTGATAGCAGAGAACAGGGGTGGGGAAATAGATGAAGAGGAGAGAAGAGATGGGGAGAGGAAAGACAAATAGGAGGGGAGAGAAGACAGGAAGAGAGAAGAGATACATGGAGATGGTGGAGACAAGAGATGGAGAGATAAAAAGAGGAGAGAACAGGAGGGGAAAGAAGGAAAATGGGTATAGAAAGGAGATGTAGAGATATAGAGGAAGGATGAAGAGATGGAAGATGGCAGGGAGAAGAGAGAGGATAGATGCAGAATTGGAGAGTTTAATTGCTTTGGCCCTGAATACGTAAAATAATTCAGATGGAATTGTCATTTTAATTTATGAGCAATAAATGTTTTTCCAAAAGTATTTTGTACTTATGATCATGTAGTTTCTGAGTTTATCTTGACAGGTAGACTCCCAGGTGTGTTATATGTCTCTCGATATTTTTAATGGAATTTCTCTACCTCTTCATTATTGGGATTTATTGGTAGTATATAGAAATCCTTATGAATGGCTTGGGTTTGCTTTATATCCTTCCACTTTGCTAAAATTGTTAACTCTTGATTAATTTTTGGTTGATTCTCAAAGTAAACCATCATGTCATCTGCAAAGAGCAGTAGCTTTATTTTTTCGTTGCTTATCTTAATTGCTTGAGTTTCTTCTTCTCTTGTTGTTATAGCTACTATTTCTAGTACAATATTGAATAGTATTGGTGATTTTCTTGGGCAGGCTTCTAGTTTTGCCCATTTTAGATAATGTTTGCTGATGGTTTTAGGTAGAGGCAAGTTTATCCTGTTTAGGTTAAAGAAAGGAAGAATCAAAAAGGAAACTACTTTCCTATACTTAGAATTCATGAAAGAAAATAACTTACAACAATAAATAATTCTTTAAATAATAAAAAATAACTCTTGTTTCCTATTCTCTTTTATTTTTTTCCTTTTTTGTATTTAGTTCTCTTTGTCTAAGTCTCTTTGAATTAAGAAGTTGGCAGCTTCCCTTTGCCCAATTCTGATTTTTAATGAGTTATCTATAAGTTATTTAAACCCTTATCTTCCATCTTGGAATCAACACTGTGTATTGGTTCCAAGGTAGAAGAGTGGTAAGGGCTAGGCAATGGGGGTTAAGTGACTTGCCCAGGGTCACCCAGCTGGGAAGTGTCTGAGGCCACATTTGTACCAGGACCTCCTGTCTATAGGCCTGACTCTCAATGCACTGAGCTATTCAGCTGCCTCCAGAACAGGTTTGTTATGTTACAACAGCCAGAGCAACATGTATATACACACACACACATATGTATGTTAAGAATTCCAAGCACACTGAAAAAAAAGTCAACCTTATAAAAAAAGTAAGAAACAAAATATACCTTCATAGAACCAAATCACAATTCATTCTACAAGGAAATGGTCTCTCCATTCTACAAATATTATTATAAACCAATAAAAAGCATCCTACCTTGAAACATATTTCTATCACATTATGCAACTACATTCCACAGTTGACAATATTTAAAAACTTTAGAAATGTATTCATTTTCATGTACATGGAAGGAGGAAGGAAACATGCATAATTGGGCATGGGCAAGTGGGACCCTTGAACAGCGATGCTAATGATATGATTAAATCAAATTGAAATTTATTACTAGTACATATACAAAAAAAAATTAAGAAAATGATTGGGATTCTATTCACAGCTGCCTTCTGCAGATTGAAACTTGGGTCTTCCTGACTTGAGGCTAGATCTTGTTACCACTGAGCTATGACTTTCTACTACTGTAAGGACATTTCAATCTCTAGCCAAAGTGGACCTCTTGGATTAATGGCTGTTAAGGAGACCATCTAAGAAATGGGTGATAAACAACAGATGAGGTAAGGCATAGATTTATTGTTCCCTCTGATAGTATAATAAGGATTCTCAGAGAAAGAAATGCAGATTTCCAATTAAGAGTTTAAAAAGTTGAAAGCAAATGTTAAATAATTAACACAAAAAACATAGGTGAAGTATTTTGAACACATTGGGAATAAGTGATTTAAGCTTCTAAGAAAATGAAGAAACTGACTTTCTTAAACTGAAACAAAGTTTTCTACAAAAGATTGCTGGAGGCCATCATACCCTCAGTGGCTGACTAGGTCACAGTCTGGGGAAATGGGTTCTGCAAGGCAGCCCCCAGAGAATGAGACCCTCACTGGCTCCGCTTTGACTTCTCTCTCTTCAACTTCCCTTAATAATGGATGATTATTGTTCTCTCTCAAATATAAAAGAAATTATATTAGAGCAAAGACTTATAGAATAAACATATATTCCACCTTAATCCCCCCCCAGATTATTACCCTAAAAGATTACATTCACAGAATTAAAACCTAAAGATCACTATCCATTACCCCCCTTCCTTTCCCTCTCCAGTGTTACATTCACTCCCTTCAAGCCCAGATCGACAGGACACACTTCGCTAGTTTGTTATGTTACAATAGCCAGAGCAACATCTCCAAGTACCCCAGTGAGACACAAGAAAAATGTGACTTGGAAATTGAGGAAAACTCCAAATCTGGTCTGTCATTAAATTGTCCTCTAACCATGTACCTAGCTGTGAAATGTTTTGTTACCCATCTCCTAAGTAATTGTGATTGATTTTGAAAGCTGACCAAAAGTAACGATGATTCTCCTAGGTCAGGGAGAACTAACCTGTTTATGTCATTCATCTATAGCAACAATGTTTCATTGACTATCTCCTTAGACTTCATGTCTGTTAAGTTTCATAGAAACACATATGTAGAAAATTGATTGCCAAAGAAGTATGTAATCACCAGCCTATATAATTAACGAACCTCCGTGCTATGGCAGAACACTGTGTAACACCTGTGCACGTGGGCCTGAGCACACAGTGTCTCTTATCTCCATTACTCGACTGGATCATCACATCTAGACAGAGTATGCCCTCACCCTCAGAGAGACCACTGGATGGCTCCCAAAGAAGTATCTCTCCATTCCACAAATATTGTTGTGAACAAATGAAAATCATCATACCTTAAAACAGATTATTGTCTATTAATCGTCTATAATCTCTCAGTCATCACTTTATCCATCTGTATGTCTACCTACCCATCATTTATCTATCCATCCATTTATCCATTTGCCTATCCATGTAACTGTCTATCCATCTATCTATTCATCAGTCTATCTCATCTCCCAATCTGTCTTTCTATCCATTTATCAATCTATAATCTATCAATGTATTGATATATCCATCCATCTAGTTATAATCTATCAAGCAATCTATTGATCAATCTATAATCTATTAATCCTTCAATTCATCAGTCTTCCTGTCTATCCATCGTCTATCATCAATCATATCAATATATCATCAATCATCTATGTATAATCTATCATTCACTCTATTCATCTATCAATTTATAATTTTTCAACCTAGCAATCTATCATATACCTTCCATCTATCAAACAATATATGTCATTTAATATATAAATACTCTTATCAAGCATGAATCTATCCATCCAACTGTCCATCTGTCTCCATTCATCCATCTATCCGTCTATAATCAATCTCCCCTCCCTAATCTTCTCCCCCAATCTATTATATAACTACACATCTGTGAATCAATCAATACTCAATCAATAAATCCATACAACCTTCTATCTGTCTATTCCCTTTGAGAGCCAAGCTAGCAGACTTTCAGAGGGGAAGGTCCTTCTGTCGAAGTGTGACAATTTGGTCGAATAATAGATGAGAGGCACTGTATACTCAATCCCATGTCAGGCATCACACAGTGCTCTGGCATGGCACAGGGGTTGGTTTATTTTATAGGTTCAGCAAGTACATACTTTCTTGGTGCACAATCATTTTTCAACATAAATGTTTCCATATAACCTAAAAGACACGAAGCCTAAGGAGTAGTCAAGAAGCATTGTTGCTACAACAGAGATGAAGATAATTGACATGAGTAGGGGGATTTGGAGGTTAGTCCCTCTTGACCTAAGGAGAGAATCATTGTTACTTTTGGTCAGCTTTCACAATCAATCACAATTACTTAGGAGATGGGTAACAAAACATTTCATAGCTAGGTACAGGGTAGGAGGGTAGTTTAAATCAGACTAGATTTGGGGTTTTCCTCAATTTTCAAGTCACATTTTCCTTGTGTTTCACTCGGGTACTATAAGGGGTAAATTTTTTTGACTAATATATTATACCAATGGTCGCCAGGGATTTAATTCAATCCCAATAAAAATACTCAAGTCATTTTGGTAATTTTATGGTGATTTAATTTATATAGAGGGAAGGAATTAAGAAGAAGAGAAAGGGAAAGGGGTATAACATTTCTCCGGTCTTGCCTAAGCCAAGGGAAGTTCAGAGAACTCAGCCACGAGGTGTACTCCAAGACAAGGGGCCTCCTAAGAGGATAGTGCTTTTAGGAGGGAGAAGAAAAAGGAATCAGCCTAAACTCCAAGAGAGCTCAGGGAAGACGCCTCACCTGACCCACGCTACTGAGCATCTCCCAGTCACCTCACCAAGGACGCTCACTGCCAAACCCAGACAAGAGCTGCAAGTACGCCAAGATGCCAAGCACGCTGGCACAAGCCACACCACTGCCAAACCCAACATCTCCGCAAGAGAAACTCAGCTCAACGCCTCCACCGCCAAAATGAGACCGGCAAGAAGAAGTGATGCGAATATATAGACTTTTTTTACATCACTTCCTGCATTTCATGTGTACCCATGGTAGCTTAAGCTTGATTTAGGACAGCCTAGGGGATCTGTCAGTTGTTTTCTTATTTGCCACTTGCTAGCACATGTCTGTCAAAGGCCATACTTCCTCAATACTTAATCCTTAAGCAGGAGTGTTTTTATTCCTGTTTGTTAGGATTTTTAAAATTAATCAGGGCTTAGAAAATCTAAAATTCACAGTACTTGGAGATGTTGCTCTGGCTATTGTAATATAACAAACCAACAAAGTATGTTCTATCAACCTGGGCTTAAAAGGTGATTGATGTTCCTGGCTTTCCTGGCTTATAATGGGAGTAAATGTAACTCTGTGGAAAGGGAAAGGAGGGGGCTAATGGGTAGTGATCTTTAGGTTTTAATTCTGGGAACATAATCTTTTAAAGTAATAATCTGGGGGGATTAAGGTGGGATATGTGTGTTAACCCTATAAGGATTTGCTCTCATATTATTTCTCCTGTATTGGGGAGAGAACAATAATCGTAACAATTCCATTAGAGAGAGAAGTCACACAGAGGGGGGTTCCATGGCTGCCTTATTTTTTCCAGAAAATCGCTTTGCAACTCTGGAACTCATGAATAACCATGTCAGACAGCATGGGCTTGATGGCTTCCCACATATTCTTCTATCCATCTAACTATCCCTCTATCAGCCTGTCTATAATCTATCATTCAATCTATCCATTTCTTTCTATAGTTTAATAATCTCTCCAAAAATCTGCCAATAAATCTATAATGTATAAATGAACCAATCTATCAATATATGATATATCTATCCATCACTCAATTGATCAATCAATATGACATCTCTTATTCAAGCAATACTCTAGTAATCAATCATCAATCTATCCGTCAGTTCTTCTGTCCATCCATCTATCAATCAATCTTTCTATATTCAATATGTCACCTTTCTATCTCTCCATACTTCCATCTATCTGTCCATCCACCTGTCGATCAATCTATAATCAATATTTCAATTGACCTATCATACATCTATTGGTCAATCTATCTACTTATCAATCAATATGTAATCTATCAACCAATCTAATAATCTGTCAATTAGTCATCAATTTATCTGTTCATTCAGCTGTATCTCTACCTAACCATCACTTATCTCTCCATCCATCTATTTATCCATTTGTCTATCCATCTATCCATCAGTCTATATATAATCTACCAATCTTTCTATCCATTTATCAATCTACAATATACCAATTTATTGAAATCTCTATCCATCTATCAAGCAATCAATTGATCAATATGTTATCTATTAATCCTTCCATTTGTCTGTCTTTCTGTCACTATCATCTATCCATCTTTGTATAATCTATCAGTCTACTCATCTATCAATCTATAATTTATGAACCTAGCAATCTAACATATATAATGTCATTTTGTATATCAATCAATACTCTGTCAATCATGAGTCTATTCATCCAACTATCTATTCATCCATCCATCTATATACCTGTCTATAATTTAGCAATCTCCCCTCCCTAATGGTATCTTCCTTCTCTCCCCACTTATTCCTAATGGATCCTTCCTGTTGTCTCACCTTTTCCTCCCTTCTCTTTTGCTATCTTCCTTCTCCCCCCATTCCCTATGGTTCCTTGCTGTTGTTTCACCTTTTATTAGCCTCCAAAATGATATCTTCCTTCCCCAACCCACTTATTCTTCATAATATCTTCTAGTTGTCTCACCTTTTACTGTTCTCTTTACAGGTATCTTCCTTCTTCCCACTCATTCTACTTTGTTCCTTGCTGTTGTTTCACCTTTTTCTCCAGTCCCTAATAGTATCCTCCTTCTTCCCACAGTTATTCCCTATGGTTCCTTTCTATTGTCTCAGCATTTTGTCCCTTCCATAATAGTATTTTCCTACTCCCACCAGTTATTCTCCAGTGTTCTTTTTTTTGGGGGGGGGGTCATCTTACCATTCCCCCTTCCCTAATGGTATCTTCCTTCTCTCCTCCACTTATTCCCTGTGGTTCTTTCCTGTTGTCTCCACTTTCCCCCACCCTTTCATTGTAACTCCCTTCTCCCCCAACTTATTTTTTATGATTTCTTCCTGTTGTCTCCCGTTTTACTCCACTCCATAATGGTATTTTTCTTCTCCTCCCCCCAACTTGTTTTCTATGGTTCCTTTCTGTTTCCTCACCTTCCTCCCCCATTGGTATCTTCCTTCTCCACCTTACTCCATTCCTGTGGTGTTTTCCTTATGACTCACCTTTTCCCCTCCTCCCTAATATTATCCTTCTTTTCCAAATCATTTTCATGTTTCCTTCCAGTTATCTCAAGTTTTCCCCCTCTCCCCAATGGTATCTTACTTCTCTCCCCACTCATTTTCCATGTTATCTATCAATCAATTTCCCCTGTCTAATGCTGATTTCCTTCTCCCCAACTGATTCTCCATGGTTCCTTTCTGTTGTCTCACCTTTTCCTCCCCTGAGTAATGCAATCTTCCTTCTTTTTCCAATCATTCCCTATGGTTCTTCTTATCTCACCTTTTCCTCTTTTCTCTAATAGTATCTTCCTTCTCCCCCTCTAATTATCCATGGTTACTTCCTGTTGACTCACCTTTTCCTTCTCTCCCACAGGAACTGATGGTTAAGTTATAAATAAAAAGATTGATGGAAAGAAAGGGACATACAGATTGATCAATAGATTATAGACAGACTGGCAAATAAGCTGTCTCCACTCCATGAGAGGCTGAGTTCAAACAATGCAGTAAGGTTTTTCTCAGTTCCCATAACTGAATAAACCTTTGTCACAAGACAGAATTTGGACTGGGCCCATGATTGAAGAGAAAAGAAAATGAGCTAGCTGCAGAACTGAGTCATAAGATGGAGTCAGTGTGGTTCACTCAATTCCCACAATTAACCGCTTCCTCTCCAAATCTCAATTTTCTCACAATTTTCCCCCCTTTTGATTTGGGGGGGGGAGTGCCCACTCCCCCATGGATCACTTATCTATAAGTTACATCAATCAGGTTTTTCCATATATTCTTAATCAATTACATAAGAGTTAGCTTACAGATCAAACTCCTTAGAGGGCTTACAAAGGACAAATCTTGAGAAGGGCAACACCAAGATAACCAATAGAATAATAGTCATCAATATTAGCTACCATCAAGTGTCTAATTAATTAATTAAATTAGTTAATTTAGGCTATTTTCCCATGATTACCTGATTTCCCTCCCCCCTCCTGTAGTTAACGAGTAATTCCACTGGGTTTTACATATATCATTGATCAAGACCTATTTCCATATTATTATTTGCACTAGAGTGATCGTTTAGAGTCTACATCCACAATCATAATCCCTTCAAACAATGTGATCAAGCAGTTGTTTTTCTTCTGAGTTTCTACTCCCACAGTTCTTTCTCTAGATGTGGATAGTGTTCTTATAAGTCAGAATTGTCCTGGATCATTGCATTGCTGCTAGTAGAGAAGTCCATTATGTTAAATTGTACCAGAGTGTATCACTCTCTTTGTACAAATGTGCTCTTGGTTCTGCTCCTTTCATTTGCATCCATTCCTGGAGGTCATTCCATTTCACATGGAATTCCTCCAGTTTAGTATTCCTTTTAGCACAATTGTATTCCATCACCAACAGATCCCACAATTTGTTCAGACATTCTCCATTTGAAGGGCATCTCCTCAGTTTCCAATTTTTTGCCAACACAAAGAGGGAGGCAAAGAAGATGAAAGATGAGGTAAAGAGGATGAAAGATGACCTCCAAAGAAAATCAGACCACAAGGAGAAGGATGACCAAAAAGGCAGGGATGAAATCCAGTCTTTAAGAACCAGAATACAAAAACTAGAATCAATTGACTGCACAAGACAGCAGGACACTATAAAGCAAAATCTAAAGAATGAAAAAATTGAGGAAAATATGTGTGAGATTTAAAATGGTTGATGTCTTAAACTGTAGTGATTAAAATAGTGGAAGATATAAATTGTGATAGATATAAGAGAGGGTGAGTAAATTTGACCGCAGAAATATGTTTCACTACAGTGTCTTGGGTTTAAAATCAAATATAAGGTGGTCACCAGGGAAATATTCCCAATTATTCAAATACCCAAGTCAATTGGGTTTTATAGAGATTTTAATTAACAATACAATGAGTAATCAAAGAAAGAGAGAGAGAGAAAGGAAGAAAGGAATAAGTATGAAGGGCCTCAAGCCAATATGGCCTAGACCTGAGTCTTAAAAGAGAAATCAGTCAATTTTTTAGCATTCACCACAAGGTCTGAATAAACAAGGATACTAGTGACACACCAGGCCAGGTGTCTCTTCCTCAAAGAGTCTTCCAGCCAGAGATTGTTTCAAAGGGCCTCTCTCAAGAGCCTCCAGAGCTCCTACCACAGAGGGACAGAGCCCCTCAGAGGAGCTCCTCAAGGAGCTCTCCTTCAGAATGAGATTTCCTCCAAGAGCACTTCTCAAAGAGATCTATCTCCAATGAAAGATCCCTCAAGCATCAGTCCTCAAGGAAATGAGTCTCTCAGAATGAGATCCTCCAGAATGAGAATCAGAAATCCAGATCCTCAATGAGATCCAAGCTCTTATTTTTAAGGGCAAAATTTCCTCTGTCACCTCCCCTAAGTCCTTACATCTACCAATCACTATAGATGTTTCTAAAGGACCACCCATTTTGAATTCACAGCTGAGTAGTTTTAATATCTTTAGTAAGTCAGGAAAAGATGCTGCTGTGTCGACAAATTTCATTAAGAAAAACCTCTGAATAAGTTATCACCCTTTTAGGTTTAAGTAGTTTACAAGTTGCCCCACCTTTATAGGTACTTAGTATCCCATTGTATCAATTCTAAAACAGTCATGACTCAAAGAACTTCCTGTCCCTTCCGTAAGCATGGATCAAAGTACTTTCATTGTTTAGCAAACAGTTTTCTTTCCTAAAGCAGTCTTAAGTAGGGTGGAGCAGGGACACTCCCATAGCTAGGAGCCCCCACACTCAAGTAGAGTTCTCACCATCTGCTAGGGAATTTTTTTAAGTAGAAGATTCCCCAATGGGGGAAACCCCTAACATTCATAAGTCTGAGAAATTTTGAGGGAAAAGTGGTGATTGAAAGAATCCACAGATCACCTCCTGTACTTAATCCCCAACTGACAATACCCAGGAATATTATAGCCAAATTTGAGAACTATCAGACCAAGGAAAAAATATTACAAGCTGCTAAGAAGAAGTCATTCAGATATCATGGAACCACAGTGAGGATAACACAAGATCTGGCTACATCTACACTGCAGGACCAAAAGGCATGGAATATGATATTCTGGAAAGCAAGGGAACTAGGTCCAACTCCCCAGCAAAACTGACTATATTCCTACAGGGGAAAGTATGGTCATTCAACAAAATAGAAGAATTCCAAGCATTTGTAAATAAAAGACCAGACCTGAACAGAAAATTTGATGCCCAGGCATCAAAAGAATCAAAAAATCAAAAGGTAATTAAGAAAGAGGGAAAAAAGAAAAACAAAAAAAACCCTTTTTGATAAGAGACCCAATACGTTAAAATATGTATCAGTCATTGGTAACGCTTAACAAGTGTTATTATCACCTAGGCAGCTAGAAGAATTATACTTAAAGGGAACAGTGAAAAACTGTATAGGATGAAATGGCAAGACATAAATATGTATATAGATATATGTATGCATAAATACATACATATGTGTATGTCTATATAAAGCTAGAGCTTAATACTAAAAGAAATGGGAAAAGAAAATGAAGGGGGGTAAATATATATGTCACAACAGAAGCACATAGGAGGAGGGGGGAGAACAATAATACACTCCAAAGGGTAAAGAGGTTGGAGATAAATACTCAAGTTGTATATTCATTGAAATTGAAATAAAAATGCTGGGAAATACACAGCTGGTAATCATAACTCTGAATGTGAATGGAATGAACTCACCCATAAAATGCAAGTGAATAGCAGAGTGGATTAGAATCCAAAGTCCTACCATATGCTGTCTACAAAAAACACACATGAGGAATGTAGATACACATAGGGTCAAAGTAAGAGGATGGAGCCAAATCTATTGGGCAATCATGATATCTGATAAAGCCAAAATAAAAATAGATCTAGTTAAAAGAGATAGACTTCCCAATAAAAGATAAAAGAGAAGCCTTCCCAGTAAGATCAGGAGTGCAACAAGGATGTCCTTTATCACTTCTATTATTTAACACTGTACTATAAACACTAGCTGTAGGGATTGGAGAAGAAAAAGAAATGGAAGGTATTAAAATAGGCAACGAGGAGACCACTCTTTGCGGATGATATGATGGTCTACTTAAAGAGTCCTAGAGAATCAACCAAGAAGTTAGTGGAAATAATCTACAACTTTAGCAAAGTTGCAGGATACAAAATAAACCTTCATAAATCATCAGCAGTTCTACATATCTCCAACACATCTCAGCAGCAAGAATTAGAATGAGACATTTCATTTAAAATCACGCTACACAATATAAAATACATAGGAATCTATTTGCCGAAACAAACACAGGAATTATATGAACACAACTACAAAACACTTTCCACACAATTAAAACTAGATCCAAACAATTGGAATAACATTGATTGTTCATGGGTAGGATGAGCTAACATAATAAAAATGACCATCCTACCCAAATTAATTTACTTATTCAGTGCCATACCCATCGAACTACCAAAAAACTTTTTTACTAAATTAGAAAAAAACATTACATAGTTCATTTGGAAGAACAAAAGATCAAGGATATCCAGGGAAATCATAAAAAAATGCGAAGGAAGGAGAACTTGCAATCCCACATCTCAAACTATGCTATAAAGTAGTGGTGATCAAGACAATTTGGTATTCGCTAAGAGACAGAGGAGGATCAGTGGAATAGACGCAGGGTAAGTGACCTCAGCAAGACAGTATATGACAAACCCAAAGATCCCAGCTTTGGGGACCAAAATCCACTATTTGATAAAAACTGCTGGGAAAATTGGAAGACAGTATGGGAGAGATTAGGTTTGGATCAACATCTCACACCCTATACCAAGATAAACTCAGAAAGGGTGAATGACCTGACTATAAAGAAGGAAACGATAAGCAAATTAGGTGAACACAGAATAGTATACATGTCATATCTTTGGGAAAGGAAAGACTTTAAAAGCAAGCAAGAGCTAGAAAAAAATCACAAAATGTAAAATCAATAATTTTGATTACATCAAATTAAAAAGTTTTTGTACAAACAAAACCAATGCAACCAAAATTAGAAGGGAAGCAAACAATTGGGAAACAAATCTTCATAACAAAAACCTCTGAGAAAGGTCTAATTACTCAAATTTATAAAGAGTGAAACCATTTGTACAAAAAATCAAGCCATTCTCCAATTGATAAATGGGAAAGGGACATGAATAAGCAATTTTCAGTTAAAGAAATCAGAGCTATTAATAAGCACCTAAAAAAGTGTTCTAAATCTCTTGTAATCAGAGAAATGCAAATCAAAGCAACTCTGAGGTATCACCTCACACCTAGCAGATTGGCTAACATGACAGCAAAGAAAAGTAATGAATGCTGGAGGGGATGTGGCAAAATTGGGACATTAATTCATTGCTGGTGGAGTTGTGAATTAATGAAAACATTATGGAGGAATGGTTTATCTGGAAATATCTGGAATTATGCCTATATGGCACTAAAAGACTGCATACCCTTTGATCCAGCCATTGCACTGCTGGGTTTGTACTCCAAAGAGATAATAAGGGAAAAGACTTGTATAAGAATATTCATAGCTACGCTGTTTGTGATGACAAAAAATTGGAAAATGAGGGGATGCCCTTCAATTGGGAAACAGCTGAACAAATTGTGGTATCTGTTGGTGATGGAATACTATTGTGCTCAAAGGAATAATAAAGTGGAGATATTTGATGGGAACTGGAACAACCTCCAGGAATTGATGCAGAGTGAAAGGAGAAGAACTAGGAGAGCATTGTACACAGAGACAAATACACTGTGGTACAATCTAATGTAATGGATTTCTCCATTAGTGGCAATGCAGTGATCCAAACAACTTGGAGTGATCTACGACAAAAAAGTCTATCCACATTCAGAGAAAAAACTGTGGGAGTAGAAACAGAAGAAAAAACAACTGCATCAATCCATGGGTCTAGGGGATATGGTTGGGGATGTAGACTATAAATGAACATCCTAATGCAAACACCAACAGCATGGAGCCATTAATTAATAGATTCAATTTTGTACTTAGCTTCTACTCCTCACCTACTCTGATTATAGGAATTTCCTATGAAAGGAAAAGAAGGGAAAGAGTTATAATAATGTCTTAATAGAGGAAAAGGAAACTCCCTTATCTCTATCTGATTCCAACCATGAATCATATCTGACTCTCAAGCATGTAGGCACAAGGTATCAAAGCAAGGCTCAGGTTTAAGCAGTTGTGAACATTTCCTGTTTAGAAAAGAAATAGTACAATGGGGAAACTGAGTTAAGAGACTCCTACCTTAGGCCAAGCCAAGATCACTCTCCCAACTTCCCAGGAACAGCCATGCAGCAGTAACATTTCTCAGATTGCAAAACATACCCTTTTTTACTAATGGTTTTGTGAAAATTCAGACATCCTTGTAAATTAGTCCCAAGATTTTTTACCTCAAATAAAAAATTTCACTAACCATAAGGTAAAGAATGCTTTTATCTTTCTCATATTTTCCTAAAAGTTAAATTTCATTAATCATTTACGTATAACTTATTCACATATATCAATAGTTGACTATAATATAAATATAAACCCTTATTTAATTATGATATTATGTATGTTAATATTTAAATACTAAATAAAAATAAATAAGTTACATATTTAAATCACATATGAAAATATGCATTTTGATACTTTTTATTAGTATAGCAAAAATTTCACAATGAAAGCTCATTATATTAAACTTATGATTTTTTGTTTTAAAACAAAGCATATTGCTAGTCTCCCATCTTTTTCTGAAACCATGTTTGTGTGACTGATTTTGTACTCTATTAGATATTTAACTTTTCAAATATCTATTTTTATCACATTCTTTTTAAAAACTCAATTTATAATCTAACTATCGAAAGGAACAAAAGTCTGGAGGCCAGTTTGGTTGGAATATAAATTCTTATTTAGTTGGCATTGTTTCAGTCTTTCTATCCATTTGCTTATACTTGTGTCACATAGTCGGTGCTTTGTAAATGATTAATGTTCGACTGATATGAAATATCTGAGGGGGTAAGAATGGGCAAAATATCTGGAAAGAGAAGTTTGGAGCCAGTCTGGAAAGGGTTTTAAATGCTGGATAGAGTAGTTTGCATTTTATTCTCTAGGTAGTAAGGAGCTACTGGAGTTTCTTGAATGAGAGTGAGGTGATTACAACTGTGCTTTAGAAATATAATATTGGCAGTTCGATGGAGAATGGATTGGAGAGGGATCTCTAGATAAAAAGAGAAACCAATTTAGGATTAGAGTTGAAGGATTTGGGTCTAGGGTTTAGGCTTGGACTAGAGTGGTGGTTATATGAATGGAGTGAATGGGGAGGATGAAGCAGAGGCTGTTAAGCTCAATAAACATTTTGTAAGGTACAAAGTTCATCCTAATATCCACATTAAGAAAATATCCCCAGCTTTTACCCCAGGAAAAAGTAGTCCTTTTTCCTCAAAAAGACCCCCTTCAAATGGAGGAAGATAAGAAAAGAATTTCAACTCTTTATCACTTTCATATTGACAAAATGCTTGCTATAACAATTCTAAGGGAAGTGCTACAAGTATTATCTCCATTTTCCAAGTGAGTAATGTGGTGCAAGTGACTGGTCCTTGGTAGTGCAACATTAGGACTTTAGATTGGAATTTGTCCCTGGATCTAGCATGTTTTCTCCTGTTGTTACTATTCAGTCATTTTTTAAGTGGTGTGACCCTATTTGGGGTTTTCTTGGCAAAGACACTAGAGTGGCTTGCCATTCCCTTCTCCAGCTCATTTGATAAATGAGCAAACGGAGGCAAACATGGCTAAGGAACTTGCCCAGGATCACATAGCTTATGTCTTCTCACTGTGCAACTTTTTTTATAACACTCAGGGAGATGGATTCTTTAATTTTTGCAACAGTGTCTCCATTTCATCACTCAAAAAATAAATACTGAGGGTGGGATGGCATCCTGGGTAGAGGGCTGGCTTTGGAGTCAAGAGACCTAGAATGAAGGCCTGCCTCTTAACACCATGGACAAGTCACTTAATTTCTCTGTGTCCCAGTGTTAAGGCATGAATACATTGGTGCGCTTCATTGGTGGAGGCAGTTTCCCTCCCAGTATTATCACAGTTCCAGACCAATGACTAAAGGAGTGACTAAGCTAACAAAAAGAATTGAATCCAAATTAAACTCACCTATTCACTAAAGAGAAATCCTTTCCCTCAAATCTTTCATATTTGAAAGCTTTGCTATTTGAGGGCCATTCTGACCTGGTACCATGCTTTAGCAGAGTCCATTTAAGACTTGTACCTTGAAGAGGGGGAAAAAAACTTACAAAGAAAACGGTCCCTAATCCCCCTAATCTAAAAACTCTGAGTATAGATAATATTGTTGAAAGAATAAATGATATATTCTAGGGAATAGCTATTATTTTCTCCTTGTCATTTCAGGTGAAGGGGCACAGACTAAAACTAAGGACCATTATCCAAAAGAAAATGAAGATATAGGATCACAGAGGATGTTATCAACAGGGATCTTGGGGGCTATTGTCCAGGACCCAGAATTTCAAGAAAGTTCTGACTGTGAAGGCAGGTTAGAACTGCAGCAAGGAAGCACATCAGGTCACAGAATCAGTAAATCTCCCCAAGGGAAATCTTTCTGGCATGTGACTCTTTTTCCTAGCAATGCCACTGCAGAGGAGAAAGGCCAGGAGTGCAAAGGAATACTGGATCTGAACTTAAAGATTGTTCCACACTCAGGAAATCTTTCAGGAGAAAGAGCACAGCAAAGTGATTCTCATAAGCACAGTCACAGACAAAACACAGTGCCTTTAAGATATCAGCTACCTAATAATGAAGAGAAACCCTCTATAGGTGGGGAAGCTAGCAGTTGGCATTCAGGCATTGATTGTACAGGAAGGAAGGACAAGGTATATAAATGTGATGAGTGTGGGAAAACCTTTGGAAGGAAATCCTGCTTCATTAGACACCAAAGAATTCATAGTGGAGAGAGGCCCTATGAATGCAAAGAATGTGGGAAAGCCTTTAATCAGAATTCTACACTAGCTAAACATCAAAGAATTCATACAGGGGAAAAGCCCTTTGAATGTCACGAATGTGGAAAAGCTTTCAGAACGAGTTCATCCCTTACCAGGCATCGGAGAGTTCATACAGGAGAGAAACCTTATGAGTGTAATGAATGTGGAAAAATGTTTCGAGGGAGAGCAAATCTAATTCATCATCAGAGGACTCATAGTGAAGGAAAACCCTGTGAAAGCAGAGAATGTGGGAAATCCTTCATGGGAAGTTCAGGCTTAAGTAAGCATCAGAGAATCCAAAGTGGGGAAAAGCCCCATGAATGCAAACAATGTGGGAAAGTCTTCAAATGGAGCTCAAGCATTAGTAAGCATCAGAGAATCCATAGTGGAGAGAAGCCCTATGAATGCAAAGAATGTGGTAAAGCCTTCATACAGAGCTCAGACCTTAGTAAGCATCAAAGAATCCATAGTGGAGAGAAGCCCTATGAATGCAAACAATGTGGGAAAGCTTTCATACAGAGCTCAGACCTTAGTAACCATCAGAGAATCCATAGTGGAGAGAAACCTTATGAATGCAAAGAATGTGGGAAAACTTTCAGGGGAAGATCAGGCTTCAGTAAGCATCTGAGAATCCATAGTGGAGAGAAGCCCCATGAATGCAAAGAATGTGGGAAAGCCTTCATACAGAACTCAGACCTTAATAAGCATCAGAGAATCCATAGTGGAGAGAAGCCCTATGAATGCAAAGAATGTGGAAAAGCCTTCACATTTAGGTCAGGCCTTAGTAAGCATCAGAGAATCCACAGTGGAGAGAAGCCCTATGAATGCAAAGAATGTGGAAAAGCCTTCACATTTAGGTCAGGCCTTAGTCAGCATCAGAGAATCCATAGTGGAGAGAAGCCCTATGAATGCAAAGAATGTGGAAAAACCTTCAGGGGAAGTTCAGGCTTCAGTAAGCATCTGAGAATCCATACTGGAGAGAAGCCCTACGAATGCAACGAATGTGGGAAAGCCTTCACATTTAGGTCAGGCCTTAGTAAGCATCAGAGAATCCATAGTGGAGAGAAGCCCTATGAATGCAAACAATGTGGAAAAGGCTTCACATTTAGGTCAGGCCTTAGTAGGCATCAGAGAATCCACAGTGGAGAGAAGCCCCATGAATGCAATGAATGTGGGAAAGCCTTCATTCAGAGCTCAGACCTTATTAAGCATCAGAGAATCCATAGTGGAGAGAAGCCCTATGAATGCAAAGAATGTGGGAAAACCTTCAGGAGAAGCTCAGGCTTCAGTAAGCATCAGAGAATCCATAGTGGAGAGAAGCCCCATGAATGCAAAGTATGTGGGAAAGCCTTCATACAGAGCTCAGACCTTAGTAACCATCAGAGAATCCATAGTGGAGAGAAGCCCTATAAATGCAAAGATTGTGAGAGAGCTTTTCGAGTGAGGTCAAGCCTTATTGGACATCAGAGGATCCATAGTGGAGCAAAACCCTATGTATGTGAAAACTGTGGGAAAGCCTTTAGGTGGCATTCAAGCCTCAATGACCATCAGTGTTCATGCTTGAAACAAGTCTTATTCATGTACTAAGTATGAAAGTCTTAAAAGGGTGCTCACAATCTCACCAAACATTGGAGAATTCATGACTGGTGAGAAACCCAATGAATGTAGTGATTGTGAGAAAGCCTTCCATCAAAACTCCAGTCTCATTCAGCATGAAAAAATTCACAGAGCTTAACTGAGTATAGTAAATGACAGAGAAACTTCTGAACTTCAGAATTGTTTTGCTGGATTCCAGAGGAAAAAAAATTGCAGGGTCAGACTCCATAAATTATTACAACTTCTGTAAGGGCAGAGATTTTTGTCTCTTGATTTGTTTTGTTCAGCAAGTGAGTGCAATTCTAGATTGGTATCTAGTAAATTCATTTTCACAATGACTCAATAAAATGACGTTGAGGGGATAGTTGAAAGACACATTTCTCTCCACCAAATCCCCATTCGTTTCCCTTCAGTTCCCTTTGGCATGGCCTTTTGCTATCACTTCTCATCTCTACCTCTAACATGCTCCAATAACTGATAATAATGTTATGGCCATGTGCTCCATCCCAGTGTCTTCAGCTCCTTCAGTCAGCAGCAGTACCATTTTTACAGGCTGAAGTCATCTCCATTTCAAATGGTTTTCACCATTTGTATCTACTTGGCCTTTTTTGCATCTACACTTAAATGGATGTTATTTATGTTATTTTTCTAGATAAAATGTTAGCTCCATGAGCAGCAGGGTCATTTTTTTTCCATACTTACCTGCTCTTTTTTGTGTCTGGCTTCCCTGTCTGGTTTGTATTCCTTTTCAATAGAGGGATGGCTTTGGAGTCAGCGAGACTTAGGATCAAGGTCTGCCTCTAACATTTAGCAGCCTTGCAACTATGGATGAGTCCCTCAATTCCTGGCAACTGTAAGGCATGCAAGTTTCATTATTAAGCCCATACTAAGAACCTGCTCTGTGTCAAGCAATGGGATAGAATATGAAGCTGAAAACTCCAAACAGGGACTGCCCTAGAGAATTTCTGTTCTACTAGAGAGGGGGAGGGAACATGTGCACAAATAAGATCAGTATAAGAAAAGGGCTCTAACTAGGAGAGAGTACAATCATCAGAGAGGATCTATGATGCAAGACATTAAGGAAGCTAAATTCTGAGATGTAGAATGAGATGGAAGGCAGAACAGGCATGGTACAAATGCATGGAAGGAGGAAATGGAATATTCAGTTGAGGGAGAAGTTGATCAGTCTGACATGAATGTAGAGTTCCAACATGTAGGGGACCTGAAGGCCCTTATATATTTCTTGAATACTTGCCAAAGATCCACCTGGAGTTCTACTTTCTCCTAAAGTTGTTGTTGTTGTTGTTGTTGTTGTTGACTACTAAAGTATATTTCAGAACTCTTGTAGCACTGATTGTAATGACTTAAGCCATGTTTTTGTATTACATTAAATTCTTTGAGATTAATGTAGTTCTCTTGGTTTATTTTATCTCCTAACAGTAATATCTCTTTTCTGAAAGTCTTCATTTGGGTAAAATGAGAAGGCAAGATTGGAAGCACTGGGACTCTCTAACCTCCTGGGTCAGTCATGGAATGGCATTTTTTGGACAGACAACTTGCTTTGTTCTTATACATTCTCTCAGCACATAACACGGATTCCAAGAATTAATGCCCTTGTCCCATTATAACCATTCCTGGCAGAATACCAGGAAAGTGGCAAGGTCCAGAATAGCTCTGAGCTCCCTGCTTATAGGAGGGGTGGTTTCTTTTTCCAAACAGCAGGACATCTACCCTAATGAAGAAAGAAAATTGACAAAGAATGAGGAGACCAGAATGTAAGGAGATGAAAATCAGACAGAGGTCTATAAAGGGTCTACAATTAATGAGAGTGAGGCTTCGAGGTCTTCTTCACTCTCATGAATTTGTCTTTGTTCATCTTTTCATGAACACAAATTATTGTGCTGAGCTGTGGGTGAAGGAGAAGATGGCAGTCCAACTACCTAGCTTTTTCAATCATTCCTGGGCAGCTATCTGGGTCCTTGACCCTAGAACTCAGCATAAGGCATTGATTGGCCTGAGGTTCCCAAAGATCTAGAATGGGCCTGGCAAGATCCAGAGCATGCCATGCCCATTAAGGACATCTCCTCCAGCCTCCTCCTTCAAAGAAACATCTCTCAAGAGGTTCATCTGTCAATGTGTGTATCTATACCTGTTGGGAGCCAGTTACTTCTGCTTTGAGATCTTGTACATTTTTCTTCAGAATAATCATTTTAGATAAATAAAGTCAAGTTCTCCAAACCAGGTAATTATTTAGGTTTTATTGGAACAGGGCCAAGTCCTCCAACAGAGCTTCACTAGTCCCTACTTGTTTAGTGGACCAGCTAAATCACGATTAGTTAGATTTCATTAGGTAGAGAAGAGAGCTGAGAGTGTAGCCTCTACATCTATGAGGACAGTCTGCAAGGACTTTTAGTTGGGATTTTTGGGTGGAGAATTTAGATTATTTAGATTTTAAAAATCAATATCCAATACTCCAAGTATTATATTCATAAAATTTATTTATAATGACTAAAGCTAGAGTAAAAGGGAGCTAACTAAGCCATGGTCGCAAAAGAAGAGAAAAAGAGGACCAAGTTCCAGAAACTCATAAAGAATAACAAAAGGACACAGGTAAATGAAGGGAAAAGGATGCTGGGAAATGCAAAAGGAATTCTGGGGAATGTAGTTCAAAGATAGAAAATTTCCATGAATGCAATTATAAGATGTAGGGACCCCTCAACCCTGGTCCACTATCCCATCCTGTGAGTTTAATTATTACAATAAATCAACTACTGTTTTATAATAAACCTGTGAAGCAGTCAGATTGAATTATACCAACAATGACAGGTTAGGCCTGCCTGTGGCCTACATCCTGACTCCAACCAAATTGAGTAGTCACTGGGTTCATAGAAAGGACTAATAAGCTTCTTCAGCTCCATGCACTAATTAGGTAAGCTTTAGCGTAAGTATTTCACTTTACTTTTGCCTCTCTCTCCCCCTTTCCCTCCTTCCTTCTCTCTCTCTCCCTCTCTCCCTTCTTTTGACTTGTATTTTATCTCTTTTCTCCTCTCTCCCCCCTCCAGTCTTCTCTTTATCTCTGTCTCCCCCTTCTAAAATTGTTGATTGTTTCGACTAGCTTTTTGTTTGATTCTCTAGGATTCTTTAAGTTGACCATCATATCATCCACAAAGAGTGATAGCTTGGACTCCTCGTTGCCAATTCTAATACCTTCAATTTCTTTTTCTTCTCTAATTGCTACTGCTAGTGTTTCTAGTACAATGTTAAATAATAGAGGTGATAATGGGCATCCTTGTTTCACTCCTGATCTTATTGGGAAGGCTTCTAATTAATCCCCTTTGCAGATGATGTTTGCTGATGGTTTTAGATCTATATACTTTCTAGTCTCTAGCCTTTCTCCTCTATATCTGCCTCTCTTCTCTCTATCTTTCCTTCTCCTGGCTTTGTTATCTCCCTCTTTTCTCACCTCTCTCTGCATGAAATCACTCCTCTATCTCTCTGTCTCCCTTCTCCTGGCTTTTTTCCTATCATCTTTCTCCTCTCCCAGCCTCTACTCTCGAATTTATCCATTTCTCTTTCTCATTTCCTGGCTTATCTCTTCTCAATCTCTTTCTCCTCTCTCTTTCTCTACTCATTTTCTTCATCTCTATTTTCTCCTGGCTTTCCTTTTCTCTATCTCCTTTCTCCTTTATCTCTGGCCTCTACTCTCTCCTCTTATCTTTCTCTTCCTTTTCCTGACTAGTCTCTTTTATCTCTCTTTTCTCCTTTGTCTTGATTCACAGAAGGATAGACAGATGAATAGATAGGTTGATGTATACATGGATAGACAGATGATAGATAGGCTAATAGATGAATGGATATACTGATAACTGATATAAGTATGTATCTTGAGGAATAGATTGAAGCATAGAAAGATGGATAGCTATATGGATGGATATATGAATAGATATAAAGATAGAAACAAACAGATGATTCATATACTGATGATTGATTGATAGATTATATATTGATTATTAGATGGATCGATATATCGATGGGTTGATCGATAAAGATTGAAAGATGGGTAAATATATCTATATGATTGATATGTTGATTGATAGATTATGGATTGATTGATGGATATAAATAGGTTATGGTTTGATGAGTAGGTAGATGGGTAGATGATGGATTGACAGAAAGTCAGAGAGAGTGACAAATGGATTAATACACTGATTGAAAGGTTTTAGATTGAGAGACTAGAGGTTGCTTAATAGATGGATTGATAGATGAATAGACAGACTAGGACTGCTGGACAGATGGATGAATTTATTGATAGATCTATAAAATGATAGATTATATACTGATTGATATGATATATTGATAAGTTAATGGCTGAATGGATTGATTATAGATTACTAAAATTGTTAGATTGCTGAGACAGATAAGATTGTTAGATCATACAGAGACTGAGAGATGAACAAAAAATAGACAGATATATGATAGAATTATAGGTTGATTTATAGATTATAAATTGAAAGATAGATTGGTATATTGGAGATAGTTTGATAGAGACAGATGATTGGATGGATAGATGATTGATACATTATGGTTTGATGAATGATAGATTGAATGATAGATTACATATTGATAGGGGAGAGATTGATAAATTGATAGATTATCTATTGATTGATAAATGCATGGAAAGACTGATATATGGCAGAATGATAGGTCCATTAAGAGACCGATTATAAATTAATAGATGGATTAAAAGAGAGATTATAGATAAATTGAGAAATGGATAGTTAGCTGGATGGATGAATAGAGAGAAAGATGAACAGATGGATGGATAGATAGGTTTATGATTGATAGAATATTAAGATATTAAATGACAGATTATATACTAATTGACTAATAGATATGTTAGGATGCTAGATTGATAAATTATAGATTCACAGAAGAGTAGACAGATCAATAGATTACATATAGATGCATACATAGACAATTGAGCCAGAAAGACAGATGGACAAATGGATGGATTAATGGATTATAGACTGATTGATCAATTGCATGATAGTTATACATAGATGGATAGAGATCAATAAATTGACAGATTATAGATTGATAAATGGATATAAAGGCAGATTGGTAGATTACAGATAGATTGATGAATAGATGGAAAGACAGGTACATATAGTGGAATGGATAAATGGATGGATAGATAAATGAAGGGTAGATAAATACAAGTTGTATGAACAGACAGATAAATAGATTATAGATTGGTTCATAGATTAGATATTGATTGAGGGTAGATCAATTGCCCTATAGATATATTATAGAATGACAGGTCATTTCATAGATGGATTATGAATTCATCAACAAGTGGATGAACAGATAGATGGAAAGATAGAACGTTGATACGTTGACAAACATTGATTAGAGATAGAAAGATGGAAGGATGGACAGATTGATGATTGATTGCTAGACTACTGAATTAATAACAGCATATTGATTGATTATTTGACTGATGGATAGATATGTGATAGATTGGTTAAATGATAGATTACAGATATATTGGTAGGTTGAGGGGCAGATGGTTAAATTATAGATAAAAAATTAATGGAAAGAAAGAGATAGATTGATCAACAGATGGATGGATGAATAGACGAATAGACAAACAGATGGAGGGTTGGATGGATAGATAGGGGAGACAATCAGAAGGAAACATGGAATAAGTGGAAGGAGAAAGGGCAAGAGGAAGATGCCATTAGGGAGTGCAGTAAAAGAGGAGACAACAGGAAGGAACCATGGAAAATGAATGAGGGAAGCAGCAAAATGTAAAAAGGGAGGTAAAAAAAGGTGAGACAACTGGAAGAAACCATGGGGAATGAGTGGGGTGAAGAGGAAGATACCATTATCAAGGGGAGGAAAAGGTGAGACAACCAGTACGGGACATGGAGAATTAGCAGTGGGAGAAGGAAGATACCATTAGAGAAGAGATGAAATGGTGAGACAACCAGCAAAAATCATATGAAATGTGTGGAGAGGAGGAGGAAGATACCATTAGGGAGGGGAAGAAAGGAGAGTCATAAAGAAGAAAACAGGGTAAGTGAATGAGTGGAGAAGGACTATATCATGGGGGCGGGGGAAGGTCAGACAAAGGGAAGGAACCATAGGAAATAAGTGCGGGGGAGGAGAAGGAAGATAGCATTATTCAAAGGAGGAAAAGGTGAGACAATTGACACTTGGAATATGAGTGGGGTGAGGAGCAAAATATCATTAGAGAAGAGAGAAAAAGATGAGACAACAAGAAAAAATACTATATGGAATTAGTTGGGGTGGGAAGGAAGATACCATTACTCAGGAGAGGAAAAGGTGAGAGAACTGGAAGGATCCATAGGGAATAAGTAGGGTAAGAGGGAAGATACCATTAGGGAGTGGCGGAACTTTAAGACAACAGGAAAGAACCCTAGGGAATAAGTGGAGGAGGAAGGGAAGGTACCATTAGGGAGGGGAGGAAAAGGTGATACAACAAAAAGGAAACATGAAGATTGATTGGGGAGAGAAAGCTCAGACAAGTGAAAAAACCATGGTGAATAAGTTGGGTGAGAAGGACCATACCATTAGGGAGTGAGGTAAAAGAGGAAACAACAGGAAGGAACCATGAGAAATTAGTGGAAGGAGAAGGAAGTTACCATTAGAGAGAGGAGGAAAAGGTGAGACAACAGGAAGGAAACCTGGAGAATTCGTTTGGGAGAAGAAAGATACCTTTAGAGAAAAGAGGAAAAGGTGAGACAAGAAGAAAGCATAGGGAATGATTGGAGGGAGAAGGATGGTAGCTTTACTCAGCAGAGGAAAAAGGGGAGGCAACAGGAAGGAACCATGGAGAATCACTGGGGGAGAAGGGAGTTATCATTAGGCAGGGGAGATTGATCAATTGAGAGGTGGATAGATAACATGGGAAATAAAGGGGAAGAGAAGATACCATTAGGGAGAGGGGGGAAACTTGAGACAACTGGAAGGAAACATGAAAATGATTTGGAAAAGAAGGATGATAGTTTAGGGAGGACTTGAAAAGGTGAGTCATTAAGAAGATGCCATAGGAATGAAGTAAGGTGGAGAAGGAAGATACCAATAGGGGAGAAAGGTGAGGAAACAGAAAGGAACCATAGAAAATAATTTGGAGGGAGGAGAAGAACGATAACATCAGGGAGTGGAGTAAAAAGGGAGACAACAGGAAGGAATCATGAAAAATAAATTGGGGGAGAAGGAAGTTACAATGAGGGAGTGGGGGAAAGTTGAGACTACAGGAATGAACCACAGAGAATAAGTGGAGGAGGCAAGGAAGATACCATCAGGGAGGGGGAGGAAAAGGTGAGACAACAGGAAGGAACAACAAGGAATAAGTGGGGGTGAGTAGGAAGATACCATTAGGGAGGTGAGAAAAAGGTGACACAACTGGAAGAAACCATTGGAAATGAGGGAATGCGGAAGGAATATACCATTAGGGACTGGGGAATGGTAAAATAAGAAGGAACAATGGAGGAAATGGTAAGACAATAGAAAGGAACCATAGGGGGTAAGGGTGGGGAGAAGGAGGATACTATTAAGGACTGGAGAAAAAGGTGAAACAAGAGGAAGAAACAAGGTAGAATGAGTGGGGAGAAGGAAAATACCAGTAAAGAGAACAGTAAAAGGTGAGACAACTAGAAGATATTATGAAGAATAAGTGGGATGGGGAAGATACCATTTTGGAGGCTGATAAAAGGTGAAACAACAGCAAGGAACCATAGGGAATAAGTGGGGGGGGAGGGGAAGGAAGATAGTAAAGAGAGGGGTGGGAAAGGTGAGACAACAGGAATGATCCATTAGGAATAAGTGGGGGGAGAAGGAAGATACCATTATGGAGGAGAGATTGATCACTAGATTAGACATATAGATAGATGGATGGATGAATAGATAGAGGATAGACTCATGATCAAAAGGGTCGACTGATATATAAAATGACATTATATATTGATTGATGGATAGATTTAAGTTTGATTGCTAGGTTCATAATTTTTAGATTGATGAGTAGACAGATTGATAGATTATAGGGAGATGGATAGATAGATGATGGATAGAGGGATAGAAAGACAGACAAATGGAAGGATTAATAGATTTCTTGAAAGATGGATAGAGATCAATAAATTGGTATATTATAGATTGATAAATGGATAGAAAGATTGGTAGATTCCAGATAGATTGATGAATAGATAGATGGATAGACAGGTACATGAGTAGGTGAATGGATAAAGAGATGTATGGAGAGACAAATGATGGGTAGATAGACATACAGCTGGGTGACTAGAGAGATAAATTGATGACTAATTGACAGATTATAGATTGGTTGACAGATAACATATTGATAGGTAGAAAGATTGACCAATAGATGTATGATAGAATATGTCAATTGAGAGATTGATCTCAAATTGATCGACAGGTCATTGGACAGAATGATGGAAGTATGGATAGATAGAAACATGATGTATTGATGGATAGACAAACATTGAATATAGATAGAAATATTGATGGATGGTTGAATGGATTGTTAGATTGATGATTGATTCCTTCACTGTTGATTGAATAAGAGATGAAATATTGATTGGTCAATGTAGTGATGGATAGATATATCATATATTGATTGTTTGATGGATAGATTATAAATTTATTGGTAGATTTTGGAGTCATTGTTAGATTATAGATAGAAAGACTGATGGAAAGAAATGGATAGACATAATGATAGATTATAGACAGATTGATAGATGGATAGAGGAATACACAGATGAAATGGAGGTTGTATGGTTTTATAAATTCATGACTGGTGGAGTATTAATTTACATAGTAAATAATAGATTGGATATTGATTGACAGATGTATAGTTACACAATAGACTGATACAGTGATTGAATAATTATAGATTGACAGGTTATAGATGGATGGTTGGATAGATCAGTAGATGATATAGACAGAAATATAAACAGATGGACTAATGGGTGGGATAGACTGATGACTGATTGATAGATTATAGATTGATGTTGTTTGATAGATGCTTGATAGATCGATAGAAAGATCATTAAATTGATAGGTTCCAGATTGATGGATAGATGGATACACAGGTAGATAGATGGATAGATGCAGGGATTAATATAGAGACAAACAAGACACATAGTTGGATGGGTTAAGAGATAGATTGGTGATTGGATGATAGACTGAACAACAGTTATATATAGATTGATTGATAGATGGATAAATAGATATAAGATAGACTGACAGGTTGATGGGTAGGTAGATTGATATATTATAAATTTATTGATAGATAGATAGACAATTGAATAGATCAATGGATGGAAGGACTTATGGGCAGATGGATAAGTAGATAATTGATTCAGATTGAAAGATATATAGATATACAATTTATTGTTAGATTGATAGATATATAATATCTTGACAGTTTGGTAGATTGATAGATAATAAATTGATGGATGGATAGATTGATAGATTACAGACAGACGGATGGATAGAAGGATATATAGATGGATATATCTATCCATCAATACATGATGATTACAGAGATTGATAGATGGATAGTTGGTTGGATTAATAGGTGGACTGATGATTGATAGTTTATATATGGATTTATAGATTATATATATATTGATTGATATATATATTGATATGTTGGTTGATAGCTTATCAATTGACTGATGGATAGAAAGAAAGACTGGTAGATTATAGATATATTTATGAATAGAAAAATGATGGATGAACAGACAGTTGGAAATATGAATTGATGGATAAATTTATGATTGATAGATTATACATGAATGGATAGATATGATAGATTGATAGGTTGACTGATAAATTATTGAATGATTTATAGATGGATAGAGTGATCAATTTTAGATAGATTGATGAATAGATAGATTGATAGACATAGATGAATGGATGTATGAACAGATGAATGGATAAATTGATGACTGATTGATAGATTATAACCTGATTGGTAGATTATATATTGAATGATAAATATCTGAATAGACCAATAGCTAGATATATGTCAGGAAAATAAATCTATTAGTAGATAGGTTGGTCACAAATTGATGAGTAGATGGATTGACAATGGTTAGACTGATAGATATGATAGATTTATAGGTTTATTGATAGTGGGATAGATAGATTATAGATAGATGGATGGATGGATGGACAGACAGATGGTTGTATGGACTGACAAATTAATGATTGATTCATAGAGTATTAATTAATACATGAAATGAGAGATATCTATTAATTGATAAATGGATATATATAATAGATGGATAGGGTGATTCATAAATTATAGATTTATAGATGGATAGGCATATGGCTATAGATTAATAGATTGTAGATTGATAGAGAGATGGTTAGACAGAGTAAAGAAACTTGCTGAAGAAGCCTTTTCTCTTCACTGACTAAATCTGCAAATTGCAAAGATGTTGTCAAAATTAAATGGGATTTTGTTATCTGTGTTAACCTCTTCAAAATGGATGAACTGGAAATGGCATATGAAAAACATGGAAACTGTGGGCTATCTTTTTGGAGCTCTTGTACTTTCAAAAGGAAAGGAGTAGTGATATTTTACAAAGAAAAACCTGTGTGTGTGGGAATACTTTTGAGTCCACACTCACATAAGATAAAAGAGAGAATGATGGAAGAGGGAAGAATGCATCAAAAACCAGAATTCAACAATATGTTGTTTATAAGAAACACATTTAAAAACGAGAGACAAATAAAAATAAAGGGCTGGAGTAGAATTTATCATGGCGTGAATTTCTACAAAAGGAGTAGGGGTAAGGAATCATAATTTCAAAGTTAAAGCCAAAACACATTTAATTAAAAGAGATAAAAGGAGAAGGGATGTTATGTTAAAAGGTGTATGATAATGAAGTAATATCAGCATTAAACATATATGCAACAAAAATGCTAAAGCATTCACATTTTGAAGGAAAAGATCAGTGAATGATGAGGTCGAAGTAGGTAGTAAAACTAAACTACAGTAATGGGGTCTTCAAGCTTCTTCTCTCAAAACTAGATAAAATCTAACTGAAAAATAAATAAGTCAAGGAAATAAATTAAGTCTTAAATATGCCAGATACCTGGAGAGACCTGCATGGGAATAAAGAGGAATGGGCCTTTTCCTTAACAGTCCATACTACCTTTATAAAAATTGACCATATATTAGAGCATAAACAGTTGAGAGTTAAATATAGAGAATTAGAAATAATGTATCATTTTCAGATCATAATACAGTAAAAATTATATTTAATTTGGAACCATTGAAACAGATTAAAAATTAATTGGAATCTTTTAAGAAGACCTAATCTTAAAGAATGAGTAGGTTAAAAAACAAATCACAGAAACAATAAATAATATTCTTAAAGAGAATAATAAGGCAACATACTAAAACCTATGGGATGCAGCAAAAGCAGTAGAGGAAAATTTATTTCTTTTAAATACTCATATCAGTAAAATAGAGGAGGATGTGATCAATGAATAGGATACAAAATTTTTTAAAACTAAATTTTGAAAAATTTAAGAATTTTTAAAATTTAATCCCCAATTATTTACTAATTTGGAAGTCCTGAAAATTAAAGGTGACTTGTGTGAGCACTCAAACCCCACTGGCTGACAGAGTCACAGTTTGGGAAATTGGAGCTACAAGGGAGCCCCCACAAAATGAGTCCCCCACTGATCCCCTTCTGTGACCTCTCTCTCTTTAACTTCCTTCTCTAATAGATAATTATTGTTCTCTCTCCAATGCAAAAGAAATTATATAAGAGCAAAGACTTATAGAATAAATATATATGCCACCTTAATCCCCCCCAGATTATTACCCTAAAATATTGCATTCACAGAATTAAAACCTAAAGATCATTACCCATTAACCCCCCCCCCATCCTTTCCCTCTCCACAGAGTTACATTCACTCCCATTACAAGCCAGGCAAGCCAAGAAAATCAACCACCTTCAAGTCCAGGTCTCACTCCACTGAATCTGTTTGTAGACAGAAACCAGGCAACATTTCCAGGTGCTTTAAAGTATCATGAGAAAAAAAGAACTTGTAAATTGAAGAAAACTTCAAATCTGGTCTGTCATTCTATTACCCTCTAACCCTGTATGTATCTACGAAATGTTTTGTTACCCATCTCCTAACTAATTGTGATTGATTATGAAAGGTGAACAAAAGTCACAATGATTCTCCTAACTAGTGATCCCTCAGGTCAAGAGGGACTAACCCCCAGATTATTCTACTCACATCATTTATCTTCATCTCTGTTGTTGCAATGATGATTTGTTGACTATCTCCTTAGGCTTCATGTTTGTTGTTCAGTTCTATGGAAACATGTATATAGAAAATTGATTGTGTGCTAGAAAAGTATGTACTCACTGAACCTATATAATAAATGAACCTTGTGCCATGGCAGAGTGCTGTGTGATGCCTATGCACATAGGATTGAGCACGCAGAATCTCTCATTCATTATGCAACCGAACCGCTACAGCTAGACTGAGTGACCCTACCCTCTGAGAGATCACTGACTCAGCTCTCAAAGAGTGACATTGAAAAATTCAATATGAGAAAATCATTGAATTAAAAAATAAAAAATAAAATTCTGGTTGATTTTATGAAAAACCAATAAAATAGCTTAATTATTTTTAATATTATTTAAAAAAACAGAAGAAAACAAATCTCTAAAAGGATGAATATATCAGGAATTTAGGAATGGCTTAATATAAGGCAAGCAATTTACATAATTAATTATATCAATAACACAAAAAATCATATGATTATATAAATGAGTGCAGAAAAAGCTTTTGACAAAATACAACATATTTTCCATAGAGAAAACTTGAAGCAGAGTTATGAATGGCTTTTTACTAAAAATGATAATCATCTAGGTAAAACCATAAGCTAGCATTATTTGTAATGGTGATGAGGTAAAAACCTTCCCAATAAAATCAGGAGTGGAACAGGGATTCCCATTACCACCACTACTATTCAAAATCATCTGCTAGCAATAGAAAATGGTAGCAATAGCAATGAGAAAAGGAAATTGAAGGAGTTAGGTTAATAAAGGTAATAAAACTATCTCTTTCTTCAGATGATATGATGGTCTACTTAGAAAATTCCATAGATTTAATTAAAAAGCTACTTGAAGCAATGAATAATTTTAGCAAAGTAGCAGGATATAAAATAACCTCACATAAATCACCAGAATTTCCATAAACAACCAAGCAATATAAGTAGAGATATTAAGAGATATCCAATTTAAAATAACCATAAACAGCATAAAATGCCTGGGAGTATACCAGCCAAGACAAACCCAGGTGCTACATGAACATGATTAAATGCTTTTTATACAAATAAAGTCCTATTTTAATAATTGGGGAAATGTTCATTGTTCTTGGATGGGCAAAGCCAATATAGTAAAAATAACAATGCTTCTTAAAGTAATCAATTTATTTAATGTCATTCCCATTAAATTTATAATTTATCAACCTAGCATTATATCATATATCTATGGATCAGTATATAATCTGTCACTTAGTATCTCAATCAATATTCTATCAATCATAAATCCATCCATCCATCTGTCCATCTTTCTCTCCATCCATTCAGCTAACTATCCATGTCTCAATCTATCTATAATCTATCAATTTATCCACCTATCAGTTTATAATCAATCTTTTAATGGACCCATCATTCTGTCATATTTCAGTCTATCCATGCATTTATCAATCAATATCTGATCTATCAATTTATAATCTATCAATCAATTCATCAATCTCTCCCCTATCAATCAATGAATATATAATTATAATTCAATCTATAATCTATCGATCTGTGATGTATTAATCATCTATCCATCCATCTAACCACCTGGCTCTATCAATCTATCTAATCCACCAATCTGTCAATCAATTTATATTCTATAATATAAATCAACCTATAAATCTATCATATATCTGTCTGTGTATTCATTTGTCTAACCCTGTGTCTTTCTATGTATAATCTAACAATCTGTCTCAGCAATCTAACATTCTCACCAATGTATCTATAATCAATCTATCCATCAACCTATCAGGATATAATCTATCATTTAATAGATCTATCAGTTTATCTTTTTATCCATCCATCTGTCCAGCAGGCCTAGTCTGTCTATTCATCTAAAAATCCATCCATTTACCAATCAAACTCTGATCCCTCAAACTAAAATGTATCAATCTGTCTATTAATTCATCTGTCTATCTCTCTCTGACCATAAATCCATCACCTATCTACTTTAACTGTCAATTTTTAAAATATAATATTAACCTTATTAATATAATTAGTTTCCTTCATATTCCTATGTATTTTAGTGATTCTGGGGTGTCCTTTCAGGAGGGCAGTACCTCAAAAGGACTTAAAAGTTTTGAGTTTGGAGTAAACATTGATAATGGTCATGTAGTCCAACCTCCACATTATATACATTTAAAAACTCAGGTGCCTTGACATGATATAATTTGGGTTACAAAGGGAAAGGAGTAATCCATGGCCTTTTCCTAAAGAAATAAACCTTTGCCTCTGTTATAAGCATCATAACTCATCAGGATGAATAAATTTTTACATTTAGATTTTTTGCTAAAAGCCCAATTCATCTTTCCATCATTATTCATTAATGAGATTACCCTATACCGTCTGCATGTGCTTGCACTATATTCTATTTTGGCCATTAGGATCATATTTATATAATCTAAGTAATTTAGCAGATTCTATTGTCAGCAATAATTTACATAGCATTGTAATTAACTGCTCTTCAAATACTGTATAGAAGTCACTTAAACCTCACGGGATTCCAAAAATTTTTGGAATAGAAAGTTGACATCATTCATGGATATGGAAGGATAAGAGAAACATGCAGAATTTAGCAAGGTACTGATATGAAAGTGGACAGCAATGCAAATAATCTTAATTAGATCAAGTTCAACATTATATCGAATGCACGTAGAAAAATGATGCTAAATTGCTGTATTTGTCAGCATCTGACTTCAAGGGTTTAAACCCAGGTATTCCTGACTTCTGGCCACAGCTTCTTTCCATTGAACTATGATTTCCTTTACACTAGGAATCTATTTAGATCTCTACCTAAGGTGGAACTTCAAAAATTAAGAAGAGAAATCTGAGTAATATTAATTTGCATTTGTTTGATAAATTATGATTTAGGGCATTTTTTCATCTGTCTTTATAGCATTAAAAGGATTTTCTTTATTTCTCCCTCTGTCTCTTAAAGAGTCAGGAACAGAAGGATTTATAAATGGGAACTGATTGCAGTATGTGAGAGAAAGCTGAAGATTCTGTTACCTAGGAGACAAGGAAGCTATATAAGGAAGGAATCAGTAGACAGTGGAGCTTTTACCTCTGAACCTGGAGGCAGCAGGTCAGTTTTGGTCTCTCAATGAAGAGTCACAACTGACAGTTGGGATAGAGAAACGGATTTAAGGAGTTCATAGGTGATAAATGTGTATTTATTAGTCTAGGTAGAGTAGGTTAGATTAGGCCTGGCCTGGCCAAGGAAAAGAACCTGTCTGTGAAGACTGTTAGAGTAGGGTTTTTTAGAAATTTTAATTAATATTAGGAATTTAGGTATACTCATAAGGTATTAGAGTAATAATCTCTCTTTCCTCCTTTCTATTTTCTATCTGTACTTCTCAAATTAAACTAAGTGTTTTATCAAACTTCTCACTTTTGTCAAACTTGTACCAATTAACCCTTACACTAGCTTTGATTTATTTCTCTAAAAACAGCTTCTTCATATCCTGTGAACATTTATCAACTAAGGAATGACTCCCATTCTAATAAATTGACAGAGTTCCATTTTATAATTGAGAGCTGAGACCGTTCTCTGAGAAACTGTCTAAATCTTTTCCCCTAATTTTCTTCTTTCCTTCTAATATTGGCTACATTGGTTTTATTTGTATAAAACCTTTTTAATTTTGTGGAATCAAAATTATCCATTGCATAATATACAATATGCTCTGTCTCTCATTTATTCATAAATCCTCCTTCCATAAATATGATAGTAATGTTCCATGTTCTTCTACTATCTTTGTTTGTATTTGGATCATGTATCCATTTTGATCTTATCTTAGAAAATAGTGTAAGCTATTGATAGATACCTATTTTCTGCCAGACTGCTCTCCAGTTTTCCCAACATTTTTTGGCAAATAATGAATTCTTATCCCACTCATTTAAATTTTTACATTTCACAAACTCATAGTTACTATAATCATTTAGTACTCTATATCATATATCTACTCCGTTCCAAGGATCCACCTTTTTCTTAAGCAGTAACAGATAGTTTTGATAATAACTGCTTTACAATACAGTTAAAAATCTGATACTTCCAGACCTCCTTCTTTTATATTTCCTTTCATTATTTCCCTTAATATTCTTGACCTTTGCTTCATCCCAATGAATTTTATTATTACTTCTAAATCTATGAAAATTTTTTTTGGAAATTTAATTGAAATGACATTAAATAGATTACTAAGAAGCATTGTCATTTTTACTATATTGACTTTGCCCATCCATGAACAATGAACATTTCCCCAATTATTTATATAGGACTTTATTTGTATAAAAAACCTTTAATCATGTTTATGTAGCACCTGGGTTTGTCTTGGCTGATATACTCCCAGGCATTTTATGCTGTTTATGGTTATTTTAAATTGGGTATCACAACCCCCCAGAAGAAAACTAAACTAGAGATCCTAAAAATTAAGGGAGAAATTAATAAAATCGAAAGTGATAGAACTATTGAGCTAATAAACAAGACTAGAAGCTGGTACTTTGAAAAAATAGACAAAATAGACAAAGTACTGGTCAATCTAATTAAAAAAAGGAAAGAAATGCAAATTAACAGCATCAAGGATGAAAAGGGGGACCTCACCTCCAACGAAGAAGAAATTAAGGCAATCATTAAAAACTACTTTGCCTAACTATATGGCAATAAATATACCAATCTAGGTGATATGGATGAATATTTACAAAAATATAAATTGCCTAGACTAACAGAAGAAGAAATAGATTCTTAAATAATCCCGTATCAGAAACAGAAATCCAACAGGCCATCAAAGAACTTCCTAAGAAAAAATCCCCAGGGCCTGTTGGATTCACCAGTGAATTCTATCAAACATTCAAAGAACAACTAACCCCAATACTATACAAACTATTTGACATAATAAGCAAAGAGGGAATTCTACCAAATTCCTTTTATGACACAAACATGGTACTAATTCCAAAACAAGGCAGGCCAAGAAGAGAGAAAGAAAATTATAGAGCAATCTCCCTAATGAATATAGATGCAAAAATCTTAAATAGGATACTAGCAAAAAGACTCCAGCAAGTGATCAGAAGAGTCATTCACCATGATCAAGTAGGATTTATACCAGGGATGCAGGGCTGGTTCAACATTAGGAAAACCATCCACATAATTGACCAATTCAACAAGCAAACCAACAAAAATCACATTATTATTTCAATAGATGCAGAAAAAGCCTTTGATAAAATACAACACCCATTCCTATTAAAAACACTAGAAAGCATAGGAATAGAAGGGTCATTCCTAAAAATAATAAACAGTATATATCTAAAACCATCAACTAATCATCTGCAATGGGGATAAACTAGATGCATTCCCATTAAGATCAGGAGTGAAACAAGGATGCCCATTATCACCTCTATTATTTGACGTTGTACTAGAAACACTAGCAGTAGCAATTAGAGAAGAAAAAGAAATTGAAGGCATTAAAATTGGCAATGAGGAGACCAAGTTATCACTCTCTGTGGATGACATGATGGTCTACTTAAAGAATCCTAGAGATTCAACCAAAAAGCTAATTGAAATAATCAACAACTTTAGCAAAGTTGCAGGATACAAAATAAACCCACATAAGTCATCAGCATTTCTATATATCTCCAACACAGCTCAGCAGCAAAAACTAGAAAGAGAAATCCCATTCAAAATCACCTTAGACAAAATAAAATACCTAGGAATCTATCTCCCGAGACAAATACAGGAACTATATGAACGCAACTACAAAACACTCTCCACACAACTAAAACTAGATTTGAGCAATTGGAAAAACATTAACTGCTCATGGATAGGACGAGCCAATATAATAAAAATGACCATCCTACCCAAACTTATTTATCTATTTAGTGCCATACCCATTGAACTCCCAAAAAATTTCTTTACTGATTTAGAAAAAACCATAACAAAATTCATTTGGAATAACAAAAGATCAAGGATATCCAGGGAAATAATGAAGGAAAAAAAACACAAATGATGGGGGCCTTACAGTCCCAGACCTTAAACTATATTACAAAGCAGCAATCATCAAAACAATTTGGTACTGGCTAAGAGACAGAAAGGGGGATCAGTGGAATAGACTGGGGGTAAGTGACCTCAGCAAGACAGTATACCATAAACCCAAAGATCCCAGGTTTTGGGACAAAAATCCACTATTCAATAAAAACTGCTGAGAAAATTGGAAGACAGTGTGGGAGAGATTAGGAATTGATCAACACCACACATCCTACACCAAGATAAATTCAAAATGGGTGAATGACTTAAACATAAAGAAGGAAACCATAAGTAAATTGGGTAAACACAGAATAGTATACATGCCAGACCTTTGGGAGGGGAAAGACTTTAAAACCAAGCAAGACATAGAAAGAATCACAAAATGTAAAATAAATAATTTTGACTACATCAAATTAAAAAGATTTTGTACAAACAAAACCAATGTAACTAAAATCAGAAGGGAAACAACAAATTGGGAAAAAATCTTCATAGAAATCTCTGACAAAGGTATAATTACTCAAATTTATAAGGAGCTAAATCAATTGTACAAAAAACCAAGCCATTCTCCAATTGATAAATGGACAAGGGACATGGATATGCAGTTTTCAGATAAAGAAATCAAAACTATTAATAAGCACATGAAGAAGTGTTCTAAATCTCTTATAATCAGAGAGATGCAAATCAAAACAATCTGAGGTATCACCTCACACCTAGCAGATTGGCTAACATGACAGCTATGGAAAGTAATGAATGCTGGAGGGGATGTGGCAAAGTAGGGACATTAATTCATTGCTGGTGGAGTTGTGAATTGATCCAACCATTCTGGAGAGCAATTTGGAACTATGCCTAAAGGGTGATAAAAGACTGTCTGCCCTTTGATCCAGCTATAACACTGCTGGGTTTGTACCCCAAAGAGACAATAAGTAAAAAGACTTGTTCAAGAATATTCATAGCTGCGTTCTTTGTGGTGGCGAAAAATTGTAAAATGAGGGGATGCCCTTCAATTGGGGAATGGCTGAACAAATTGTGGTATATGTTGGTGATGGAATACTATTGTGCTAAAAGGAATAATAAAGTAGAGGAATTCAATGGAGCCTGGAACGACCTTCAAGAAGTGATGCAGAGCGAAAGGAGCAGAACCAGGAAAACATTATACACAGAGACTGATACACTGTGGTACAATCGAAGGTAATGGACTTCTCCACTAGTGTCAATTCAATGTCCCTGAACAATCTGCATGGATCTAAAAAACACTATCCACAAGCAAAGGATAAACTATGGGAGTAAAAACACTGAGGAAAAGCAACTGCTTGACTACAGGGGGGAAGGGGATATGACTGAGGAGAGACTTTAAATGAACACTCTAATGCAAGTAGCAACAACATGGAAATGGGTTCGAACCAAGAACACATGTGATACCCAGTGGAATTGTGCGTCGGCTATGGGAGAGGTGGTGGGAAGGGGGTAGGGGGGGGAGGAAAAGAAAATGATCTTTGTTTCCAATGAATAATGTTTGGAAATGACCAAATAATGTTTAAAATGAAAAATAAATAAATAAATGAATAAATGAAAATAAATAAATAAATTGGGTATCACTTAATATCTCTTCTTATATGGCTTGGTTGTATATAGAAATGCTGGTGATTTATGTGAGATTATTCTATATCCTGCTACTTTGCTAAAATTATTAATTGCTTCAACAAGCTTTTTTATTAAATCTGTAATTTTCAAAGTAGACCATCATATCATCTGCAGAAAGAGATAGTTTTATTACCTTATTAGCCTGTCTAACTCCTTCAGTTTCCTTTTCTTATTGCTATTGCTACCATTTTCTATTGCTAGCAGATGATTTTGAATAGTAGTTGTGGTAATGGGGTTTTGTTGTTCTACTCCTGATTTTATTGGTAAGGTTTTTACCTCATCACCATTACAAATAATGCTATCTTATGGTTATACATAGATGCTTATCATTTTTAGTAAAAAACCATTTATAACTATGCCTTCAAGTGTTCTCTATGGGAGTGAATTTTGTATTTTGTCAAATTTTTGTGCATCCATTCATATAATCATATGATTTTTTGTGTTATTGATATAATCAATTATGTCAATGGCTTGCCTTATATTAAGCCATTCCTAAATTTCTGATATATTCATCCTTTTAGAGATTTGTTTTTCTTCTTTTTTTAAATATTAACAAATAATTAAGCTATTTTGTTTTTTCATACAATCAACCCAAAGTTTTGTTTTTCATTTTTTAATTCAATGATTTTCTTACATTAAATTTTTTTAATGTCACTCTGAGAGCTGAGCCAGTGGTCTCTCAGAGGGTAGGGTCATTCTCTCTAGCTGTAGCAATTATGTCAAATAATGGATGAGAGACACTGTGTGCACAGTCCTATGTACGTGGACATCACACAGCACTCTGCCATGGCATGAGGTTCATTTTTTTATATAGGTTCAGTGAATACATACTTTTCTGGCACACAATCAATTTTCTACATACATGTTTTAATAGAACCTAACAACAGATGCAAAGCCTAAGGGGATAGTTAAGAAACATTGTTGCGACAACAGAGATGAAGATAAATGACATGAGTAGGATAATATAGCTGTTAGTCACTCTTGACCTGAGGGATGACCAGTTAGGAGAATCATTGTTACTTTTGGTCACCTTTCATAATCAATCACAATTACTTAGGAGATGGGTAACAAAGCACTTCATAGCTACGTACAGGGTTAGAGAGTAATTGAATGACAGGCCAGATTTGGGGTTTTCTTCAATTTACAAGGTCTATTTTTCTTTTGCTACTTTAAAGCACCTAGAAATGTTGCCTGGTTTCTGTCTACAAACAGATTCAGTGGAGTGAAACCTGGACTTGAAGGTGATTGATGTTCTTAGCTTGCCTGGCTTGTAATGGGAGTGAATGTAACTCTGTGGAGAGGAAAAGGAGGGAGGTAATGGCTAATGATCTTTAGGTTTGTGAATGTAATCTTTTAGGGTAATAATCTGGGGGATTATGGTGAGATATATATTTATTCTATAAATCTTTGCTCTATCATTTCTTTTCCATTGGAGAGAGAACAATAAGTATCCATTAGTAAGCTAAGTTAAAGAGAGAAGTCACAGGGGGGGGTCAGTTGAAGCCTCATTTTCTGGGGCTGCAGTAGCCCCCATTTCCAAAACTGACTTTGTCAGCCAGTGGGGGTTTGAGAGCTCGCAACAGTCACCTTTAATTTTCAGGACTTCCAAATTAGTATCTAATTGGGGATTAAATTTTAAAAATTCTTAAATTTTTCAAAATTTAGTTTTTAAAAATTTTGTATCTAGTTCATTGATCACATCTTCCTCTATTTTACTGATATGAGTATTTAAAAGAAATAAAATTTCCTCTACTGCTTTTGCTGCATCCCATAGGTTTTAGTATGTTGCCTTATTATTATTCACTTTAAGAAAATTATTTATTGTTTCTGTGATTTGCTTTTTAACGTACTCATTCTTTAAGATTAGGTCTTCTTAAAAGATTCCAATTAATTTATAATCTGTTTCCATTGTTCCTAATGAAAAAGAATTTTTACTGTATTATGATCTGAAAATGATACATTATTTCTAATTCTCTATATTTAACTCTCAACTGTTTATGCTCTAATATATGGTCAATTTTTATAAAGGTAGTATGGACTGTTAAGGAAAAGGCCCATTCCTCTTTATTCCCATGCAGGTCTCTCCAGGTATCTGGCATATTTAAGACTTTATTCACTACCTTGACTTGTTTATTTTTCAGTTAGATTTTATCTAGTTTTGAGAGAGGAAGCTTGAAGTCTCCCATTACTGTAGTTTAGTTTTATTATCTATTTTGACCTTATCATTCACTGATCTTTTCCTTCAAAATGTGAATGCTTTAGCTTTTTTGTTGCATATGGTTTAATACTGATATTATTTCATTATCTCTAGCACCTTTTAACATAATATCCCTTCTCCATTCATCTCTTTTAATTAAATCTGTTTTGCTTTTAATTTTGAGATTATGATTGCTTACTCCTACTCTTTTTACCCCAAGTCAGGCCATGATAAAATCTACTCCGGGCCCTTTATTTTTATGTCTGTCTCTCATTTTTAAATGTGTTTCTTATAAACAACATATTGTTGGATTCTGGTTTTTAATCCATTCTTCCCTCCTCCATCATTCTTCTTTCCTCTATCTTATATGAATGTGGACTCAACAGTATTGCCCCCCCCACACACAACTTTTTCTTTGTAAACTATCACTACTCTTTTCCTTTTGAAAGTACAAGAGCTCCAAAAAGACCACCCAGTTTCCATGATTTTCATATGCCATTACCACTTGATTCATTTTGAAGAGGTTAACACAGATAACAAAATCCCATTTAATTTTGACACCATCTTTGCAATTTGCAGATTTAGCCAGTGAAAGAAAAGGCTTCATTAGCTAGTTTCTTTATTCTGTCTATCCATTTCTCTATTAACCTATTAATCCATCCATCCATCCATTTGTCTATCCATCTATCAATCTATAATTTATGAATCACCCTATCCATCTATTATATATATATATCCATTTACCAATCAATAGATATAATCTCTCATTTGATGTATTAATCAATAGTCTATCAATCAATCATCAATCTGTCAGTATATACAACCATCTGTCTGTCCATTCTACCATCCATCTATAAATCTATCCAGCTATCAATAAACCTATAAATCTATATCTATCTATCTAACCATCTGTCAATTCATCTATTCGTCAATTTGTCACCAATCCATCTATCAATAGACCTATTATTCCAACATATATCTAGCTATTGGTCTATCCAATCTGGTTATAATCTATCATTCAACAATTTATCCATCCATCTGTCCATCCATCCATTCATCTATGTCTATTCATCAATATCTAAAATTGATCAGTCTATCCATCTATCAATCATTCAATAATTTATCAGTCAACCTATCAATCTGTCATATTGATCTATCCATTAATGTGTAATCTATCAATCATAAATTTATCCATCAGTCTATCTTTTCAACTGTCTATCCATCTTTTTATCTATCCATGAATATATCTATAATCTATCAGTCTTTCTATCTTTTGATCAGTCAGTTGATAATCCATCAACCAACCTATCAATATAGATAATCTATAAATCCATATATAACCTATCAATCAGTCCACCTATTATCCCAGCCAACTATCCATCTGTCTGTCAATCTCTGTATCCATCATGTATTTTTTTAAGCCCTTACCTTCTTTCTTGGAGTCAATACCGTGTATTGGCTCCAAGGCAGAAGAGTGGTAAGAGCTAGGCAATGGGGGTTAAGTGACTTGCCTAGGGTCACACAGCTAGGAAGTGTCTGAGGCCAGATTTGAACGTAGGACCTCCCATCTCTAGGCCTGTCTCTCAATCCACTGAGCTACCCAGTATCCATCATGTATTGATCTATCCATCCATCTATATATCCTATCTATCCATCTTTCCATCTGTCTATAATCTATCAATCTGTCTATCCATCCATCAATCTATTATCTATCAATCAACCAAACTGTCAAGCTATTATATCTATCAAACTATAATCTATTAACCTAACATTCAACTGTATATCTATCCATCTTTCAATCTATAATGTCTGAATCAATCATCTACTTATCCATCTGTCCATACATCCTTCCATCCATTGATCCATTCATCTATTCAATTGTCTTTCCATCTACCAATAAATCTATAATCTACCAAACTACCTACCCATCAACCTGTCAATCTATCATATATCTATTTATCCATCTATCAAGCAATCTATATATAATCTGTTGTTTTCAGTCTATCAACCAATCACCAATCTCTCTCTCAATCCATCCAACTGTATGTCTGGTCTGTCTCTCTATTCATCCGTGAATCTATCCTTCCATCTACCTGTGTATCTCTCTCTCCATCAATCTGTAACCTATCAATTTAATGATCTTTCTATCCATCTATCAATCATCTATCAAACAACATCAATCTATAATCTATCAATCAGGCATCAGTCTATTCCATATCTAGGTATAATTATTTGATCAATGTATCAATCTATTATATCACTATACATTTATCTGTCAATCAATATAAAATCCAACATTTACTATATCAATTAATACTCCACCAATCTATCAGGAATCTATAAAACCATACAACCTCCAGTCCATCTGTCTATTCCTCTATCCATCTATAAATCTGGCTATAATCTATCATTCTGCCTTTCCATTTCTTTCCATCAGTCTATCTATAATCTACAAATCTCTGCAAACATCTACCAATAAATTTATAATGTATCAATGAACCAATCTATCCATCAAACTATCAATATATATCTATCCATTACTCAATTGACCAATCAATATGTCATCTCTTATTCAATCAATAGTCTAGTAATCAATAATCCATCCAACCATCTGTCAGTTCTTCTGTCAATCCATCTATTCATCAATCTTTCTATCCATGTTCAATCTGTTTGTCAATTTGTCAATACATCATCTTTCGATCTATCCATACTTCCATCATTCTGTCCATCCATCTGTCAATCTATTTATGATCAATCTTTCAATTGACCTATCATTCTATCATACATCTGTTGGTCAATCTATCTACTTATCAATCAATATGTAATCTATTAACCAATCAATAATCTGTCAATTAGTCATCAATTTATCTGTTCATCCAGCTGTATGTCTATCTACCCATCACTTATCTCTCCATCCATCTGTCCATTTGCCTATCCATGCACCTGTCTATCCAGTAGTCTATCTATCTGTAATCTACCTTTCTATCCACTTATCAAACTATAATATACCAATTTATTGATATCTATCCATCTATAAAGCAATCTATTTTCTATTAATATTTCCATTTGGATGTCTTTCTATCCATCCATCATCTATCTATCCATTTCCTTGTAATCTATCAGTCTACTCATATATCAATCTATAATTTATGAACCTAGCAATCTAACGTACATCTATCCATCTATCAATCAATAAAATCATTTTATATATCAGTCAACACTCTATCATGAGTCTGTCCATCCAACTGTTCCTCTCTCTATTCATGCATACATCTGTATACGTCTATAATCTAGCAATCTCACCTCCCTAATGGTATCTTCCTCCTCCCCCGCACTGATTCCTAATGAATCCTTCCTGTTGAATCACCTTTTCCTCCCCTCTCTTTTGCCATCTTCCTCCCCCCACTTATTTCCCATGCTTCCTTGCTGTTGTTTTGCCTTTTATTAGCCTCCAAAATGGTATCTTCCTTCTCCATCCCACTTTTTCTTCATAATATCTTCTAGTTGTCTCACCTTTTACTGTTCTCTTTACTGGTATTTTCCTTTTCCCCACTCATTCTACCTTGTTCCTTCCTCTTGTTTCACCTTTTTCCCCAGTCCCTAATAGTATCCTCATTCTTCCCACAGTTATTCCCTATGGTTCCTTTTTATTGTCTCACCATTTCCTACATTCCTTAATAGTATTTTCCTACTCTCACCACTTATTCTCCATTGTTCTTCTCATCTTACCATTCCCCAGTCCCTAATGGTATGTTCCTTCCCCATTCTCTTATTCCCAATGGTTTCTTCCAGTTGTGTCACCTTTCTCTCACCTCCCTAATGGTATCTTCCATCTCACCCTACTTATTCCTTTGTTCTTTCCAGTTGTCTCACCTTTTCCTCCCCCTCCTTAATGGTATCTTCCTTCCCTCCTCCACTTATTCTCTGTGGTTCTTTCCTATTGTCTCAAATTTTCCCCCACTCCCTCATTGTAACTTCCTTTTCCCCCAACTGATTTTTAATGATTCCCTCCTGTTGTCTCCTTTTACTCCACTCCATGATGTTATCTTTCTTCTCCTCCCCTCTCAACTTATTTTCTATGGTTCCTTTCTGTTTCCTCACCTTCCCCGCATTGGTATCTTCCTTCTACCCCTTACTCCATTCCTATGGCATCTTCCTTATGACTCACCTTTTTCCCTCCTCCCTAATTGCATCAAGATTCTTTTCCAAATCATTTTCATGTTTCCTTCCAGTTGTCTCAAGTTTTTCCACTCTCCCTAATGGTATCTTACTTTTCTTCCCACTTATTTTCCATGTTATCAATCCATCTATCAATCGATCAATCCCCTATGCCTAATGGTAACTTAGTTCTCCCCCACTGATTCTCCATGGTTCCTTCCTGTTGTCTCACCTTTTCCTCCTCTCCCTAATGGTAACTTCCTTCTACTTCCACTAATTTATCATAGTTCCTTCCTGTCATTTTCCCTTTTACCTTACTCCCTAAAGGTATGTCCCTTCTCCCCGGACTTATTCAACATGGTTTTTCACTTGTCTCAGCTTTTTCTTCCCACCATAATAGTATCTCCTCCACCCTCACCCCCATCAGTCTCCATGTTTTCTTTTTGCTGTATCACCTTTCACTCCCCTCCCTAATAGTAGCTTCCTTCCCTTCTCCACTTATTCCCTAGGGCTCTTTCCTGTTGTCTCAACTTTTCCCCCACTCCCTAATGGTATCTTCCCTCTTCCCCCTCTAATTCCCTATGGATCCTTCCAGTTGTCTCACCTTTTCCTCTCCTGAGTAATGCTATCTTCCTTCCCACTCCCACTGATTCCATATAGTATTTTTTCTTGTTGTCTCACCTTTTTCTCTCTTCTCTAATGATATTTTCCTACTCACCTCACTCATTCTCCATGGTTCCTTCCAATTCTCACCTTTTCCTCCTTTGAGTAATGCTATCATCCTTCTCCTCCCCCCCACTTATTTCCTATGGTTCCATCCCTTTGTCTTACCTTCTCCCCCTCATGGTATATTTCTTCACCACCCATTCATTTCCCTTGTTTTCTTCTTTATGACTCTTTCTTCCCCTCCCTAATGGTATCTTCCTTCTCCTCTCCACTCATTTCATATGGTTCTTGCTGGTTGTCTCACCATTTCATCTCTTCTCTAATGGCATCTTCCTTCTCCCACTCCTAATTCTCCATGTTTCCTGCTTGTCTCACCTTTTCCTCCCCATGATAATGGTATCTTCCTACTCCCCCACATATTCCCCATGGTTTCTTCCAGTTGTCTCACTTTTTTCTCACCTAGCCTCTTTACACTTTTCTTCTCTCATTCATTTTCCATGGTTCTTTCCTGTTGTTTCCACGTTTACTGCACTCACTAATGGTATGTTCCTTTTGCCTTCCCTTCTCCCACTTATTCCATATATTTCCTTCTGATTGTCTCCCCTATCTATCCATCCAACTGTCCGTCTATTTATCCATTCATCCATCTATCCATCTGTTAGTCTGTTGATCAATCTACCCCTTTCATTCCATCAATCTTTTTATCTATAATTTAACCATCTGTCCCTATACCTACCAATATATCTATAATCTATCATTCAACTATCCCTCAAACTATCAATCACATATCTATGTATCCATCAGTCAAATAATCAATCAGTAGGCAATCTGTTATTAATTCAGTAGTCTAATAATGAATTATCAATCCATCCATCCATCCATCCATCTCTAATCAATGTTTGTCTATCTGTCAATACATCATCTTTCTATCTTTCCATCTATCTGTTCATCCACCTGTCAATCAATTCATAATCCATCTATCAAATGACCTGTCATTCTATAATATATCTGTATGGAAATTTATCTACCCATCAATCAATATGTAATCTATCAACCAATCTATAATCTATCTGTTTATACATCTCTTCGTACAACTTATGTCTACCCCCATTCATCTATTTATCCATTTGACTATATGTACCTGTCTATCCATCTATCGGTTCATCAATCTATCTGTAATCTACCAAGCTGCCTTTATATCCATTTATCAATCTATAAATTTATTGATCTCTATCCATCTATGTATAACTAACATGCAATTTATTGATCAATCAGTATAATCTATTAATCCATCCATTTGTCTATCCATCTTTCTGGCTCCATCATCTATCCTTATATCCATCTATGTAAAATCTATTGATCTTTCTACTCATCTATCAATCTATAATTTATCAACCTAGCATTCTATCATCTATGAATCAATCAGTATATAATCTGTCATTTAATATCTTAATTCTATCAATCATAAATCTATCCCTCCATCTCTCCATCTTTCTCTCTATTCATCCATCTAGCTAACTATCCATCTCTCAATCTATCTATAATACATCTTTTTATCCATCTATTAATTTATAATCAGTCTTTTAATGGACCTATCATTCTGGCATATATCAGTCTTTCCATGCATTTATCAATCAATATAATACCTGTCAATTTATAATCTATCAATCAGTTCATCAGTCTCTCCCCTACCATTTAATATGCAATCTATCATTCAATCTATAATCCAACAAACTGTAATGTATCATCTATCCATCCGTCTATCAATCAATCTCTAATACATCAATCTATCAATTTATAATCGATAAACTTATAATTGTCATATATATATTCTTTTGTCGATCTCTGTCTTTCTATGTATAATCTAACAATATCTGTCTCAGCAATCTGACCATTTTACTCATAAATCAATCCATCCAGTCATTCACTTATCAATATATTATATATATTTATGCATCTACCAGTATAAAATCTATCATTTAAGAGATTATTCAATCAATTAATCTATCCATCAGTCCTAGTCTGTCTATTCATCTGTCAATCCATCCATCAATCAACTTCTAAACTCTCATTGTAAAATCTCTCAATTGGTCTATTAATCCATCTGTCTCTCTAACTTTCTCTCAATCTATCATCTATCTATTCATCAATCCATAATCTATCTATATCCATCAATCTATAATCTATCAATCAACCTATCAATCATATAGATATATTTACCCATCTCTCAATCTATAATCAATCAACCCATCGATATATCATATCTATCCATCTAACAATCAATATATAATCTATTAATCAGTCTGTGCATTCATCTATGCTTTTCTCTCTATCTTTATATCTATTGATTCATCCATATAGCTATCCATCTTTCTATGCTTCTATCTATTCATCAAGCCATATATTAGTAATATATCAGTTATCAGTATATCCATCTTTCCATTAGTCTATCCATCATCTGTCTATCCATGTATACATCAACCTATCTATAAGTCTCTCTGTCTATCCTTCTGTCAATAAAGACAAAGGAGAAAAGAGAGATAAAAAGAATCTAGTCAGGAAAAGGAAAAGAAAGAGAAAGAGGAGAGAGTAGAGGCAGAGATATAGAAAAGGCAAGCCAGGAGAAGAAAGAAATCAAGAAGAAAGTGAGTAGAGGAAGAAAGAGGAGAAAGAGATTGAGAAGAGATAATCCAGTTAAAGAGACAAAGGGATAAACTGGAGAGAGTAGAGGCAGGGAGAGGAGAAAGATGATAGGAAAAAAGGCCAGGAGAAGGGAGAGAGAGATAAAGAGGAGTGATTTCATGCAGAGAGAGGTGAGAAAAAAGGGAGATAACAAAGTCAGGAGAAGGAAAGATAGATATAAGAGAAAATAGAGGCAGATATGGAGGAGAAAGGCTAGAGAAGAGAATAGAAAGGGCAGACATAAAGAAAAGACTGGAGAGGGGAGAGAAAAGAAAAAAGAGAAAAAAAGAGACAAGTCAAAAGGAGGGAGATAAAATGGAGAGAGTCGAGGCAGTGAAAAGAGAAATATGATAGAGAAGAGAGAGCCAAGAGAAGGGAGAGACAAAGAGGAGAAAGTAAAGTAAAATACTGTGAAATCTGACCTAATTAGTGTAATGAACTGAAGTAGCTGATTAGTCCTTTCTGTGAAGCCAGTGATGACTCACAGTTTGGTTGGAGTCAGGATGTAAGCCACAGGTAGGCCTAACCTATCATTCTTCATATAATTCAATCTGTTTCACAGGTTATAAAACAGTAGTTGACTTATTGTAATAATCAAACTCACAGGATGGAATAGTGGACCAGGGTTGAGGTGTCCCTACATCTTATAACTGCATTCATGGAAATTTTCTATCTTTAAACTAAATTCCCCAGAATTCCTTTTATATTTCCCCAGCATCCTTTTCCCTATGTTTACCTGGGTCTTTACATTATTGTTTATAAGTTTCTGGAAATTGGCCCTTTTTCTCTAATCTTGCAACCATGGCTTAGTTAGCTCCCTTTTACTCTAGCTTTAGTCATTATAAATATATCTTATAAATATAATACTTGGAGGATTGGATATTAATTTTTAATATCTACATAATCTCCACCCAAAAATCCCAACTAAAAGTCCTCGTACACTGTCCTCATAGATGTAGAGGCTACACTCTCAGCTCTCTTCTCTACCTAATAAAATCTAACTAATCGTGATTTAGCTGGTCCACTAACAAGTAGGGACTAGTGAAGCTCTGTTGGAGGACTTGGCCCTGTTCCAATAAAGTGTAAATAATTACCTGGCTTAGAGAATTTGACTATTTCTCTGAAATAATTATTCTGAAGAAAAATGTACAAGACCTCAAAGCTGAAGTAACTGGTGCCTAACAATACACACATTGACAGATGAACTTCTTGAGGCATGTTTCTTTGAAGGAGGAGGCTGGAGGAGATGTCCTTAATGGGCATGGCATGCTCTGGATTTTGCCAGGCCCATTCTGGACCTTTGGGAACCTCAGGCCAAACAATGTTTTATGGTGAGTTCTAGGGTCAAGGACCAGATAACCGCCCAGGAATGATTGAATAAGCTAGGTAGTTGGACTGCCATCTTCTCCTTCACCCACAGCTCAGCACAATAATTTGTGTTCATGAAGAGATGAACAAAGACAAATTCATGAGAGTGGAGACAACCTTGAAGCCTCACCTTCATTAACTATAGACTCTTTATAGGCCTCTGTCTGATTTCCATCTCCTTACATTCTGGCGTCTTTATGCCATTTCTCTTTCTCCATTAGGGCAGATGTCCTACAGTTTGGAAAAAGGAACCACCTCTCCTGTAAGTAGTGAGCTCAGGGCTAGCATGGACCCTGCCACTTCCCAGGAATGGCTGTGATGGGACAAGGGCATTTATTCCTGGACTCCATGGTCTATGCTGATCGAACATATAGGAACACAGCAAGCTGTCTGTCCAATAAATACCATTCTATGACTGACCCAGGAGGTTATAGAGTCTCAGTGCTTCCATTCTTGCCTTCTCATTTTACCCTAATAAGGACTTTCAGAAAAGAGATATGGGGGTGCAGCTGTGTGGCTCAGTGGATGGAGGGCCAGGTCGAGAGAAGGGAGGTCCTGGGTTCAAATCTAGCCTCAAGCACTTCACAGCTGTGTGACCCTGGGCAAGTCACTTGACCCCCATTGCTTAACCCTTACCACTCTTCTGTCTTGGAACCAACACACAGTATTGATTCCAAGATGGAAGGTGAGGGTTTAAAAAAAAAAGAAAAGAGATATGATTGTTAAGATTACATAACTACATTGAACTAAAAGAATTTAAGGTAGTACAAAAATGTGGCTTAAGTCATTACAATCAGTGCTACAAGAGTTATGAAATGGGAATAATCAGTGGATGTACTTTAGTAGTCAACAAAAGCTTAGGAGAAAGTAGATCTCCAGGTGGATCTTTGCAGGTATTCAAGAAATACTTAAGGGCTTTCAGGTCCCCTACATGTTGATTCATCCTCACCTGTCCATCCTTATATTTTTCCCCTGTGTGAACTTTACATTCACGTCAGACTGATCAACTGTTCCCTTAATTGAATATTCCATTTCCTCCTTCCATGCATTTGTACCATGCCTGTTCTGCCTTCCATCTCATTCTATCTCTCAGAGTAGCTTCCTTAATGTCTTGCATCATAGATCCTCTCTGATGATTGTACTCTCTCCTAGTTAGAGCCCTTTTCTTATACTGACCTTATTTGTGCACATTTTCCCTCCCCCTCTCTAGTAGAACAGAAATTCTCTAGGGCAGTCCCTGTTTGGAGTTTTCAGCTTCATATTCTATCCCATTGCTTGACACAGAGCAGGTTATTAGTATGGGCTTAATAATGAAACTTGCATGCCTTACAGTTGCCAGGAATTGAGGGACTCATCCATAGTTGCAAGGCTGCTAAATGTTAGAGGCAGACCTTGATCCTAAGTCTCTCTGACTCCAAAGCCATCCCTCTATTGAAAAGGAATACAAACCAGACAGGGAAGCCAGACACAAAAAAGAGCAGGTAAATATGGAAAAAAATGACCCTGCTGCTCATGGAGCTAACATTTTATCTAGAAAAATAACATAAATAACATCCATTTAAGTGTAGATGCAAAAAAGGCCAAGTAGATACAAATGGTGAAAACCGTTTGAAATGCAGATGACTGCAGCCTGGATCATTGTCTTGCTAATAGTACCTAAATTTTTCACACTTGATCATCCTATAATATTGTTGTTACTGTGTACAATGTTCTCCTGGTACTGCTGATTTCACTGTAAAAAGTTCATGTAGTCTTTCCAGCTTGTTCAGAAATCATCTTGCTTATCATTTCTTAAAGCACAATAGTATTCTATCACCATCATATGCCACAATTTGTTCAGCCATTCCCCAACTGATGGGCATCCCCTCATTTTCCAATCTTTGCCACCACAAAAAAGAAGCTAGAAATATATTTGTACAGATGGGTCCTTCCCCCCACTTTTTTCATCTCTCTGGGATACAGACCCAGTAGTCATATTCCTGGATCAAAGGGTATGCACAACTTTCTAGCCCTTTGGGCATAGTTCCAAATTGTTCTCCAGAATGGCTGGATTTATTCACAACTCCACCAACAATGGATTAGTATCCCAATTTTGCCACACCCCCTCCAACATTTATCATTTTCTTTAACTGTCATGTTAGACAATCTGATAGATGTGAGGTGGTACCTCACAGTTGTTCTCATTTGCATTTCTCTAATCCACTGTGGTTTAGAACATTTTCTCATATAATTATTGATGGCTGTGATTTCTTCATCTGAAAACTGCTTGTTTATATATCCTTTGATCATTTCTCAAGTGGGGAAGAATTTGTATTCCTATAAATTTGACTCTTCATATTTGAGGAATTGGACCTTTCTCAGAGAAATTTGCTGTAAACCCCCCCCAACCCCCACTTTGTGATTTTCCTTCTGATCTTGGTTACTTTAGTTTGGTTTGTCCAAAACCTTTTAATTTAAAATAATCAGAATTATCCTTTTGACATCTCGTAAGGTTCTCCTATCTCTCATTTGGTCCTAAGTTCTTCTCTTCCCCATAGATCTGACAGATAAACTATTCATCATGCTATCACCCTTCATGTCTAAATCACACACTCACTTTGACCTCATCTTGATATAGGGTGTGCGATGCTGCTCTATAGCTAATTTCTGCCAAACTGTTTCCCAATGAGTTCTTATCCCAGAGGATCAGGGAGGTTAATTTGTTTTAATTTGGAAAGGCATACAAGCAATTATGAAGAGCAAAAGAGTAGAACCAAGAGAAAAATACACACAGATACAGAACTAGCATTTACACTTCCAAAGAAAAACCTGGTAGACATAATTCATGTGCATATTCTTATACACCAGAGGAACTGACAGCTAAGAAGCTAGTCCTGCTACTTACAGCCTCAGGAGGTGACCTCAGGCAAACCAATGACCTCCTCATACCCATCTCTCTATTACCAAATGGGACTAGGAAAATGTCAAATAATTGCTCTGAAAATGGGAAAAGACAGATTTTAAACTAAGGCATTTTTCATATTATTAGGTAAACGCTTGGGAGAAAGCAAACAGACTGGAGGGAAGAAGCCAGGATTCCAGGACACAGAGCAGTAATTCTTAGGGAAAGGGATGTGACCACATTTAATCAACAGAGATGAGGATCTTCCTCAGGAAGGACAAAGTCAACTCTAACTCACCTGAGACCTGACCCTCAGGTCTGCAGCTGCCATCAGTTCTTCTTCCTTGTTTCCTCTGAGAGAGGAGGAGAGAAGCAACCTTAGCAAGAGAGGCCAAGAGAAGAATAAGCCACGAGAGAGTTCATCCTCCAGCTTCCCCAGCTGGATCTCCCCTTTCTCAGCCACAGGTGATTCAGGAGGAACCTGCCCACAGCTCCTCCCCACAAGCCAATTAGGTACAGAGGTAAGAAGGTGGAGATTGAGGGACTTTGGGGTTAATCAAGCTTGACTGGGTCAATTCTCCCCATGTGTTTTGAGTCTAGCATATCCCCTTCTCACCCCTAAACACCCATTTTATTTAGGGTCACCAAGCTTGGTGTTGCCAGTAGCATCTCTTCCCAAATTTCTTCAATATAAATGGACATCCCTAAAAAATACTGAGATAACAAAGCTCCAGGGGTTTTCCATGAGTTTTCTTTATTACTATTACTGTTTTTGCTTGAAAATTTCTCTTAATGGCACATGGGCAGAGGGGAATGGGGAAATGAGTTCTGTTTTTACTCCACTCTAACCTGTGGCTCCAAAAAAGGATTTCCTTTGCATCAGCTATGCCCCCAACATGTCTCTTTTGTTCTAAGGTGGGAGGTGGTTCTGAGAGGAACTTGGGCTGTTCTTACTCTCCAGAACACACAGATGTCAATCAGGAAAGCTCTATGTTCTGGAGTCCCAGAATAACTAATGGCCGCCCCAAATTTGAAATTACAGCATTCAAAATCACAGAATTGGTCCCATAAGACAAGGTTCTTCTTTACTCACTTGGTTAGAGGAGGATTGTTAGCTTAGTGAAATTTTAAATGCAATATTAACCTCATTAATATAATTAGTTTTCTTCATACTCCTGTGGATTTTAGTGAGTCTGGGGTGTCCTTTCAGGAGGGCAGCACCTCAAAAGGACTTCAAAGCTTTGATTTGGAGTCAGCATTGATAAAGATCATGAAGTCCAACCTCCATGTTTTATCCAACGATATGCCTTGGGTTACAAAGGGAAAGGAGTAATCCATTGCCTTTTCCTAAAGAAAGAAACCTTTGCCTCTCTTATGAGCATCAGATCTCATCAGGATGAATAACTTTTTACATTTAGATCTTTACTAAAAGCCCAATTCATCTTTCCATCATTGTTCATTACTGAGATTACCCTAGACTGTGTGTGTGTTTGCGCTATATTCTATTTGGGCCATTAGGATCATATTCCTGTAATCTAAGTAGTTTAGCAGATTCCATTATCAGCAATAATTTACATAGCATTGTAATCAACTGCTCTTCAAACACTGTACAGAAGTCACTTAAACCTGTGTGGATCATGTTTTGGTTCACAGGACTTTCTGGGGTGTCACAGCGTAGACTCTGTCATTTATGAAGCCGTTCATCTCCATGTCCAGAAGCCTATGGAGGACTGTACCCTCCCCACTTCCCTGGACATCTTGACTGAAGAGGATTCTTCTAATAATGGCCCTGAGACAAAGGAGAATAAAGGAAGAGCTTGCTTTTAGCTCTTCTTTGCTTGCCATCACCATCCTCCACGTTCCTTCTCCTTCTTCATTTGGATGCCCTTCATCTATGATTCCTCATTGCCAAAAGTATGCGTTTAACCTTCTCACCTACTTTTGACCTGTTTGGGGAGATTCTCTGATGAAATACTCCTTTTTTCAATGGCCCTCAAACAAAATGACTTTAAAATTGATTCGCCTCGTACCCAGAAGCATCTTCTCTGGCAATAAGGATTTATTCACTTAAGAATAAATGCTTTTTTTATTTGAGATCTCTGGGATAATGTGGAATGTTAATTTTGTACTGATACTAATCAGGCAAATCAATGATTGAAAAATATGTAGAGACTCCTCTGGAGGCTTTCTGAAAAAGAGAGACAAACTTCCAAGGTCTGACAGACACAAGGCCTTGTTAAAAATAAATTTTAAGTTATTCTACAATTCCACATTTACTCTACTGTTTTTGAGTATCAGCTCAGTATCCACCTGTAAAGATGATTTTAGAGTTGTGACTTAAATTTGGTCGCCAGGGGAAATCCCAAATAAATTACCCAAGTCAGTCTGGAATTTTATGGTCATTTAATTAATATAGAGAGAAGAAATTTAAGGAGAAGGAGGGAAGAGAATATAGGATTTCTCCTGCCTGGCCTGGGCCAGGGGGAGTTTAAAATCCCCGCTGCTAGGTCTCTGAAGAAGATTAGAGGCTTTTAAGAGGATAAAGTTGGAATGTAAAGGAGGAAACGCAGCCAGAAACTCACCACCGAAACGGACAATAGCTTGTAGCCATGCTAAGATGCCGAAAGCTCAGCATGCTACTCTCAGCTAACTATCCACCACTAATCGGGGAAAGAGTCCCAGACAGTAGAAAAATCCAAAATATATAGACCTTTCACCCTTGTGTCTCCTCCTCTAAATTTTCACATCTACCAATCACATGAAACGCTTTCTCCAGGACTGTGCATACTTTTAGTTCTCATCTTCTTTGATTAGATTATATCTTTTGAGTTACTTAAAACTTCTTTGTTAAGTTCACCTTTTGTTAGTTACTTAACCTTTTCGTGATTAATTAACCTTTATAATTACTTAACTTTTTATAAATAATAATTACTTATTAAGATCTAAAAATAGACTTAGCTTAAAGTTCTAGTTTCACTATAAGGTGATAACTAAGTAACTTCATTGTTCAATCAGGAGATTTCAACTTTATCTAAGTGGGGTGGAATAATTTAAAGTTCACACACCATGATGAAACTTGGATGATAAAGGAAAACAGTAGAGTCAGAGAATATATCAGAGAAGAAACAAATGGACTTAGTCACCACTGCCTTGATAAATCCAAATCCAGAAACTGTAAAGAAAGGAACTCCTTGTCCCACAAAAAAGAAGAAGCATCCTAGTATAAAATACAATTCTTCTGGGAGGAAGAAGGAGAGGGAAAGGATATAAATCATGTAACCATGGAAAAATATTCTAAATTAATTAATCAATAAATAAAATTTAAAAATATAATTCTCAAATCAACTTTCACATTAGACAAAAATGTATACCAACTGCTCATGGGATTCTAAAAATTTTCAGGAAAAGAAAGTTTATATTATTCATGGATATGGAAGAATAAGAGAAACATGCAGAATTTAGCAAGGTACTGATATGAAAGTGAAAAGCAATGCAAACAATCTTAATTAGATCAAGTTCAACATTATATCGAATGCACGTAGAAAAATGATGCTAAATTGTTGTATTTGTCAGCATCTGACTTCAAGGGTTTAAACCCGGGTATTCCTGACTTCTGGCCACAGCTTCTTACCATTGAACTATGATTTCCTTTACACTAGGAATCTATTTAGATCTCTACCTAAGGTGGAACTTCAAAAATTAAGAAGAGAAATCTCAGTTATTTTAATTTGCATCTGTCTGATAAATAATGACTTTGGGCATTTTTTCATATGTCTGTATAGCATTAAAAGGATTTTCTTTATCTATCTCTCTCTGTCTCATTAAGAGTCAGGAACAGAAAGATTTCTAAATGGGAATTGACAGATGTCTGTGAGAGAAAGCTTCAGATTCTGTTACCTAAGAGACAAGGAAGCTATATAAGGAAGGAATCAGTAGACAGTGGAGCTTTTACCTTTGGACCTGGAGGGAGCAGGAGGTCAGTCTTGGTCTCTCAGTGAAGAGACACAAAAGACAGTTTTTACTACTGACAGTTGGGATAGAGAAATGGATTTAAGGAGTTCATAGATGATGAATGTTTATTAATTAGTATAGGTTGGTGAATATAGAATAGGTGAATAAATTTCTATTTAGAGTAGGTTAGATTAGGCCTGGCCTGGCCAGGCAGAAGAACCTGTCTTTGAAGACTGTTAGAGTAGGTTTTTTAGAAATTTATCTTGGATTAGGAATTTAGGTATACTCATAAGGTATTAGAGTAATAATCTCTCTTTCCTCCTTTCTATTTTCTATCTGTACTTCTTCTCAAATTAAGCTAAGTGTTTTATGAAACTGTTTGCCTCACTTTTGTCAAACTCCTTTCAATTAACCCTTACAATACCTTGATTTATTTCTCTAAAAACTGCTTCTTCATATGCTGTGACCATTTATCAACTGAAGAATGACTCCCATTCTTATAAATTGACAGTTCCCTATTATATTTGAGAGGAGACCTTTCTCTGAGAAATTGTCTAAATTTCCCCCCTAATTTTCTTCTTTCCTTCTAATCTTGGCTACATTGGTTTTATTTGTATAAAACCTTTTTAATTTTGTGGAATCAAAATTGTCCATTTCATAATTCACAATACTCTCTGTCTCTTGATTATTCATAAATTCTCCTATCCATAAATCTGATAATAATATTAGAAGACCATTGAACATCTCCCTTTGTTTTTAGTTCATGTGTCCATTTTGATCTTATCTTAGAAAATAAAGCTATTGTTATATACCAATTTTCTGCCAGACTGCTCTCCAGTTTTCCCAACAGTTTTTGCCAAATAGTAGAGATCTAAATAGATTCCTAGTGTAAATTCTTATACCCCAAATTTAAATCTTTACATTTCACAAACTCATAGTTACTATAATCATTTAGTACTCTTTATCATATATCTACTTTGTTCCAAGGATCCACCTTTTTCTTAACCAGTAACAGATAGTTACTGGTTAACAGATAATTACTGCTTTATAATACCATTAAAGATCTGATACTACTAGACCTCTTTCTTTTATATTTCCTTTCATTAATTCCCTTAATATTCTTGACTTTGCTTCATCCCAATAAATATTATTATTTCTTCTAGCTCTATGAAATTTTTTTTTGAAATTTAATTGGAATGACATTAAATAAATTGATTACTTTAAGAACCATTTTCATTTTTACTATATTGGCTTTGCCAATCTACGAACAATGAACATTTCCCCAATTATTTATAGAGGACTTTATTTGTATAAAAAGCATTTAATCATGTTCATGTAGCACCTGGGTTTGTCTTGGCTGGTATACTCCCAGGCATTTTATGCTATTTATGTTCACTTTAAATTGGATATCTCTTAGTATCTTTTCTTACATGGCTTGGCTATTTGATTTATGTGAGGTTATTTTGTATCATCTACCTATCCATCTGTCCATTCATCATTCCATCCATCAATCCATCCGTCTATTAAATTGTCTATACATCTACCAATAAATCTATAACCTATCAATCTATTATGTATCTACTTTTCCATCTATCAATCAATCTATATATAATCTGTTCTTCAGTCTGTAAACCAATTACCAGTCTATCAATCCATCCAACTGGGTGTCTGATCTGTCTTTCTATTCAACCATGAATCTATCCATCCATCTACCTGTGTATCTATCCATCACTCTGTAACCTATCAATTTAATGATCTCTCTGTCTATCCATCTATCAATCATCTATCAAACAACATCAATCTATAATCTATCAGTCATCAGTCTATCTATTCCACCCATTGGTCTGTTTATATTTCTGTCTGTCTATATCTATTAATCTATTCATCCATCCATCTATAATCTGCCAATCTATCAATCTATAATTATTCAATCAATGTAATCATCTATTATATAACTATACATCTATCTGTCAATCAGTATAAAATCTATCATTTACTATATCAATCAATACTCCACCAATCAATCACAAATCTATAAAACCATACAACCTCCAGTCCATCTGTCTATTCTTCTATCCATCTATCAATCTGTCTATAATCTATCCTTCTATCCATTTCTTTCCATCAGTCTTTCTATCTATAATCTAACAATCTCTGCAAACATCTGCCAATGAATTTATAATCTATCAGTGAATCAATCTATCCATCTATCAATATATATCTATCTGTCCATCACTCAATTGATCAATCAATGTCATCTCTTATTCAATCAATAGTCTAGTAATCAATAATCATTCCATCAATCTGTCCAACCATCTGTCAGTTCTTCTGTCCAGCCATCTATCCATCAATATTTCTATCTATATTCAATCTGTTTGGCTATCTGTCAATATATCATCGTTCCATCTATTTATACTTCCATCTATCTGTCCATCGACCTGTCAGTCAATTTATGATCAATCTCTCAATTAACCTATAATCCTATCATCCATCAATTGGTTAATCTATCAATTTATCAATCAACATGTAATCTATCAATCAATCTATAATCTGTCAATTAGTCACCCATTTATCTGTCCATCTAACTGTATGTCTATCTACCCATCATTTATCTCTCCATCCACCTATTTATCCATTCGCCTATCCATGTACCTGTCTATCCAGCTATCTACTCATCAGTCTTTCTGTAATCTACCAATCTTTCTATGCATTTATGCATCTATAATATACCAATTTATTAATATCTCTATCCATCTATCAAGCAATCTATTACCTATTAATTCTTCAATTTATCTCTGTCCCTACATCCATCATCTATTTATCCATTTCCCTATAATCTATCAATCTGTCTACTCATCTATCAATCTATAATTTATGAACCTAGCAATCTAAAATATATCTATCCAGCTATCCATCAATATTGTCTCTGTTGTCTCCCCTTTTATTCCACTCCCTGATGTTATCGTTCTTCTCCTCCCTACAACTTATTTTCTATGGTTCCTTTCTGTTTCCTCCCCTCTCCCCGCATTGGTATCTTCCTTCTCCCCCTTACTCCATTCCTGTGGCATCTTCCTTATAATTCACCTTTTTCCCTCCTCCCTAATAGCAACATCCTTTTCCAAATCATTTTCATGTTTCCTTCCAGTTGTCTCAAGTTTTTCCACTCTCCCTAATGGTATCTTACTTCTCTCCCCACTTATTTTCCATGTTATCTATCCATCTATCAATTGATCAATCTCCCCTGCCTAATGGTAACTCCCTTCTCTCCCACTGATTCTCCAAAGTGCCTTCCTGTTGCCTCCCCTTTTCCTCTGCTGAGTAAAGCTACCTTCCTTTTCCCGCCAATATTTCCCTATGCTTCTTTCTTCTTGTCTCACCTTTTCCTCTCTTCTCTAATGGTATCTTCCTTCGCCCAAACTAATTCTCCATGGTTCCTTCCGGTTGTTTCACCTTTTCCTCCTCTCCCTAATGGTAACTTCCTTCACCTTCCACTAATTTATCATGGTTCTTTCCTGTTGTTTCCCCCTTTACCTCATTCGCTAATGGTATGGTCCTTCTCACCCAACTTATTCACCATGGTTTTTTCACTTGTCTCAGCTTTTTCTCCCCTCCATATTATCTTCTTTCTTCCCCCAATTAATCTCCATGTATTCTTTTTGTTGTATCACCTTTCTCTCCCCTCCCTAATAGTAGCTTCCTTCCCTTCTCCACTTATTCCCTAGGGCTCTTTCCTGTTGTCTCAACTTTTCCCCTACTCTCTAATGATATCTTCCCTCTCCCCCCTCTTATTCCCTATGGATCCATCCAGTTGTCTCACCTTTTCCTCTCCTGAGTAATGCTATCTTCCTTCCCACCCCCATTTACTCCATATAGTTTTTTCTTGTTGTCTCACCTTTTTCTCTCTTCTCTAATGATATTTTCCTCCTCACTCCACTCATTCTCCATGGTTCCTTTCAATTGTCTCACCTTTTCCTCCTTTGAGTAATGCTATCTTTCTTCTCCTCCCCCGCACTTATTTCCTATGGTTCCTCCCCCCCCCCATTGTATATTTCTTCTCCACTCATTCAATTCCCGTTTCCTTCTTTATGACTCTCCTTTCTTCCCCTCCCTAATGGTATCTTCCTCCTCCTCTCCACTCATTTCATATGGTTCTTGCTGGTTGTCTCACCATTTCATCTCTTCTCTAATGGTATGTTCCTTCTCCCACTGTTAATTCTCCATGTCCCATGCCTGTTGTCTCACCTTTTCCTCCCCTTGATAATGGTATCTTCCTCATCCCCACACTTCTTCCTCATGGTTTCTTCCAGTTGTCTCACCTTTTTCTCACCTCCCTCTTGGTATTTTTCTTCTTCCCTCATTCATTTTCCATTGTTCCTTCTTGTTATCTCCTTTTTTACTGCACTCCCTAATGGTATCTTCCTTTTGCCCTCCCTCCTCCCATTTATTCCATATGTTTCCTTCTGATTGTTTCCTGTATCTATCCATCCAACTGTCCATCTATCAGTCTATCCATCTGTCAGTCTGTTGATCAAGCTATCCCTTTTTTCCACCAATATTTTTATCTACAATTTAACCATCTGTCCCTCCACCTACCAGTATACATATAATCTATCATTCAACCTATATCCCTCAAACTATCAACCTATCACATATCTATGTATCCATCAGTCAATTGACCAATCAATATGCAATCTGTTAATTCAGTAGACTAGCAATCAATCATCAATCCATCCATCCATCTTTCTATTATCAATGTTTGTCTATCTGTCAATGCATCATCTTTCTATCTTTCCATCCTTCCATCTATCTCGTTCCTCCTGTTGATGAATTCATAATGCATCTATCAAATGACCTGTCATTCTATAATATATCTATTGGGCAATTATCTACCCATTAATCAATATGTAATCTATCAACCAATCTATAATCTATCTGTCTTTTCATCTGTTCATATAATTTATGTCTATCTACACCCCATTTATCTATCCATCCATTTATCCATTCCACTATATGTACCTGTCTATCCATCTATCTATTCATCAATCTATCATTAATCTACCAATCTGCCTTTATATCCATTTATGAATCTATAATATATCAATTTATTGATCTCTATCAATCTATGTATAACTATCATGCAATCCATTGATCAATCAGTCTATAATCTATTAATTCATCCATTTGTCCCTCTGTCTTTCTGGCTCCATCATCTATATATAATCTATGGATCTGTCTACTCATCTATCAATCTATAATTTATCAACCAAGCATTCTATAATATGTTTATCAGTCAATCAGTAAATAATCTATCATTTACTATCTTAATATTCTATCAAGCATAAATCTATCCATCCATCTGTCCAACTTTCTCTCTATTCATCCATCCAGCTTACTATCCACTCTCAATCTATCTATAATCTCTTTTTTATTCAATCTATTAATTTATAATCAATATCTTAATGGGCCCATCATTCTGCCATGTATCAATCTTTCCATGGATTTATCAGTCAATATATAATCTGTCAATTTATAATCTATCAATCAGTTCAGTCTCTCCCAATCAATCAATATGTAATCGATCATTCAATCTATAATCCATCAAACTGTAACATATCAATCATCTATCCATCCATCCAATCATCTGTCACTATTAATCTATCTCTAATACACCAAATTATCAATTTATAATCTATAAATCAACCTATAATTCTATCATATATCTGTCTGTCTATTCTTTTGTTGATCTCTCAGTCTTTCTGTGTATAAAATAACGATCTGTCCCAGCAATCTGACAATCTTATTCATAAATCCAGTCATCAATTTATAAATATATCATATATCTCTTTATCCATCTCTCATTCAGTATATAATTTATCATTTAAAAGATTATTCAATCTATCCACCTATCCATCTATTCAGCAGTCTTAGTCTGTCTATTCATCTATCAATACATCCATCAATCAACTTCTAATCTCTCATTCTACAATCTCTCAATTGGTCTTTTAATCCATCTGTCTCACCCTCTGACTTTCTGTCAATCCATCATCTATCTATACATCTATCTATTCATCAATCCATAATCTATCTATGTCCATTAATCAATCCATAATCTATCAATCAAACTAGAAATCATATAAATAAATTTACCCATCTCTCAATCTTTAATCTATCAAACAATCGATGTCATATCTATCCATCTAGCAATCAATATATAATCTATCAATCATTTGACAACAAATTCATCTATGCATTTGTCTCTATCTTTATATCTATTGATCCACACATAAATATAGATATCCATCCATCTATACTTCTGTCTATTCATAAAGCTATATATATCAGTTATCAGTATATCCATCTTTCCATTAGTCTATCCATCATGTATCTATCCATGTATACATCAACCTATCTATAAATCTGTCTATCCTTCTGTCCATCAAAACAAAGGAGAAAAGAGAAATAAAAGAGACTAGTCAGGAAAAGGAAGAGAGAGATAAAGAGGAGAGTAGAGGCAGAGATAGGAAAAAGGAGAAGAGAAAAGACAAGCAAAGAGAAGGGAAAGATAAACAAGAAAGTGAGTAGAGGAAGAGAGAGGAGAAAGAGATTGAGAAGAGATAAGCCAGGAAATGAGAGAGATAAATGGATAAACTAGAGAGTAGAGGCTGGGAGAGGAGAAAGATGATAGGAAAAAAAGCCAGAAGGGAGACAGAGAGATAGAGGAGTGATTTCATGCAGAGAGAAGTGAGAAAAGAGGGAGATAACAAACAAAGCCAGGAGAAGGAGAGATAAGAGAGAAAAGAGGCAGATATAGAGGAGAAAGACTAGAGAAGAGACTAGAAAGGGGAGACAGATAAAAAGAAGACTGGAGGAGGGGGTAGACAAAAGAGAGATAAAAGACAAGTCAAAAGAAGGGAGAGAGAGAGAGATAAAATGGAGAGAGTCAAGGCAGGGAAAAGAGAAATATGATAGAGAAGAGAGAGCAGAGAAGGGAGAGACAAAGAGGAGTGAGTAAAGTGAAATACTTAGGCTAAAGCTAACCTAATTAGTGTATGGAGCTGAAGAAGTGGATTAGTCCTTTCTATGAACCCAGTGACTACTCAATTTGGTTGGAGTGAGGATGTAGGCCACAGGTAGTCTTAACCTGTTATTGTTGGTATAATTCAATCTGACTGTTTCAAAGGTCATTATAAAACAGTAGATTTATTGTAATAATCAAACTCACAGGGTAGAATACTGGACCAGGGTTGAGGTGTCCCTAAATCTTATAATGACAATCGTGGAAATTTTCTATCTTTAAACTACATACACCAGAATTCCTTTTGTATTTCCCAGCATCCTTTTCCCTTCATTTATTTGTGTCTTTACGTTACTGTTTATAAGTTTCTGGAACTTGGCCCTCATTTTCTCTTCACTTGTGACCATGCCTTAGTTATCTCCATTTTACTCTACTTTTAGTAATTATAAATAAATCTTATAAATATAATACTTGGAGTATTGGATATTAATTTTTAAAATCTACATAATCTAAATTCTCCACCCAAAAATCGCAACTCAAAGTCCTCGCAGACTGTCTTCATAGATGTAGAGGCTACACTCTCAGCTCTGTCATCTACCTAATGAAATCTAACTAATTATGATTTAGCTGGTCAACTAACAAGTAGGGACTAGTGAATCTCTGTTGGAGGACTTGGCCCTGTTCCAATAAAACGTAAATAATTACCTGGCTTGGAGAATTTGACTTTATTTATCTAAAATGATTATTCCGAAGAAAAATGTAAAAGACCCCAAAGCTGAAGTATAGATACACACACTGACAGATGAACCTCTTGAGAAGTTTCTTTGAAGGAGATGTCCTTAATGGGCATGGCAAGCTCTGGATTTTGCCAGGCCCATTCTGGACCTTTGGGAACCTCAGGCCAATCAATGTTTTATGGTGAGTTCTAGGGTCAAGGACCCAGATAGCTGCCCAGGAATGATTGAAAAAGCTAGGTAGTTGGACTGCCATCTTCTTTACCCACAGCTCAGCACAATAATTTGTGTTCATGAAGAGATGAACAAAGACAAATTCATGAGAATGGAGAGTCTTGAAACCTCACCTTCATTAACTATAGACTCTTTATAGGCCTCTATCTGATTTCCATCTCCTTACATTCTGGTCTCCTTATCTTTGTCATTTTTCTTTCTTCTTTAGGGCAGATGTCCTACTGTTTGGAAAAAGGAACCACCTCTCCTGTAAGTAGTGATCTCAGGGCTATCCTGGACCCTGCTACTTTCCTGGTACTGTCCCAGGAATGGCTGTGATCGGACAAGGACATTCATTCCTGGAATCCGTGGTCTGTGCCAAGAGAACATATAGGAACACAGCAAGCTGTCTGTCCAATAAATACCATTCCATGGCTGACCCAGGAGGTTACAGAGTCTCAGTGCTTCCAATCTTGCCTTCTCATTTTACCCAAATGAGGACTTTCAGAAAAGAGACATTACTGTTAGGAGATAAAATAATAACCAAGAGATCTACATTGATCTCAAAGAATTTAAGGTAATACAAAAACATGGCTTCAATCATTACAATCAGCGCTACAAGAGTTATGAGATGGGAAAAATCAGTGGATGTACTTTAGTAGTCAACAAAAGCTTAGGAGAAAGTAAAACTCCAGGTGGATCTTTGGAAAGTATTCAAGAAATATGTAAGGGCCTTCAGGTCCTCTGCATGTTGATTCCACCTCACCTGTCCATCCTCATGTTTTTCCCCCTGTGTGAACTCTACATTCAAATCAGACTGGTCAACTTCTCCCTCAACTCAATATTCCATTTCCTCCTTCCATGCATTTGCACCATGCCTGGACTGCCTTTCACCTCATTCTCTCTCTCAGAGTTTAGCTTCCTTCATGTCTTGCATCCTTGATCCTATCTGATGATTGTACTCTCTCACAGTTAGGGACCTCTTCCTCCACTGACCTTATTTGTGCACATGTACTCTCACTCCCTTATTAGAACAGAAATTCTCTGAGGGCAGTACCTGTTTGAGGTTTTCAGCTTCATATTCTCTCCCAGTGCTTGACACAAAGTAGGTGCTTAATAAGTGCTTAATAATAAAACATGCATGCCTTAGAGTTGCCAGGGATTGAAGAATTGGTCCATAATTGCAATGCTGCTAAATGTTAGAGGCAGACCTTGATCCTACGTCTTGCTGACTCCAAATCCATCCCTCTATTGAAAAGGAATACAAATCAGACAGGGAAGCCAGACACAAAAAAGAGCAGGTAAGTATGGAAAAAATGACCCTGCTGCTCATGGAGCTAACATTTTATCTAGAAAAGTAACATAAATAACATTTAAGTGTAGATGCAAAAAAAAGCCATGTAGATACAGATGGTGAAAACCATTTGAAATGGAGATGACTTCAGCCTGTAAAAATGGTACTGCTGCTGACTGAAGGAGCTGAAGACACTGGGATGGAGCACATGGCCATAACGTTATTATCAGCTATTGGAGCATGTCAGGTTAGAGGTATAGAGATGAGAAGTGATAGCAAAAGGTCATGCCAAAGGGAACTGAAGGAAAAAGAATACGGATTTGGTCGAGAGAAGTGTCTCTTTCAACTATCCCTTCAATGCCATTTTGATGAATCAATGTGAAAACATATTTACTAGATACCAATCCAGAATTGCACTTACTTGCTGAACAAAACAAATCTGAGAAAAAGCTCTGCCTTTAAAGAATTTATAATCATTTATGGAGTCTGACCCTGCTTTTTTTTTCTCTGGGATCCAGCAAAACACTTCTGACAGTAGTTTCCCTGATATTTACTATACTAGGTTAAGCTCGGTGAATTTTTTTATGCTGAATGAGACTGGAGTTTTGATGGAAGGCTTTCTCACAATCACTACATTCACTGGGTTTCTCACCAGTATGAATTCTCCAATGTTTGGTGAGATGTGAGCACCCTCTGAAGATTTTCATACTTAATACATGAATAAGACTTCTCTCCAGTGCGAGCACTCTGATGGTAATTGAGGTTTGAATGCCACGTGAAGGCTTTCTCACAGTTTTCACATGTATAGGGTTTTGTTCCACTATGGATCCTCTGATGTCCAATAAGGCTTGACCTCACTGGAAAAGCTCTCCCAAATTCTTTATATTCATATGGCTTCTCTCACCTATGAATTCTCTGATGCTGACTAAAGCCTGAGCTGTATATGAAAGCTTTCCCACATTATTTGCATTCACAGGGCTTCTCTCCACTATGGATTCTATGATGCTGACTAAAGTCTGACCTAAATGTAAAGGCTTTCCCACATTGTTTGCATTCATAGGGCTTCTCACCACTGTGGATTCTCTGATGCCTAATAAGGCCTGAACTTCCCCTGAAAGTTTTCCCACATTCTTTGCATTCATAGGGCTTATCTCCACTATGGATTCTCCGATGCTTACTAAGACTTGAACTAAATGTGAAGTCTTTCCCACATTCTTTGCATTCATAGGGCTTCACTCCAGTATGGATTCTTTGATGCTTACTAAGGTATGAGCTGTGTATGAAGGCTTTTCCACATTCTTTGCATTCATAAGGCTTCTCTCCACTATGGATTCTCTGATGACTTCTAAGGTCTGACCTAAATGTAAAGGTTTTCCCACATTCTTTGCATTCATAGGGCTTCTCTCCACTGTGGATTCTCTGATGCTTACTAAGGCCTGAACTAAATGTGAAGGCTTTCCCACATTGTTTGCATTCATAGGGCTTCTCTCCACTATGGATTCTCTGATGCTGACTAAGAACTGAGCTGTGGATGAAGGCTTTCCCACATTGTTTGCATTCATAGGGCTTCTCTCCACTATGGATTCTCTGATGCCTAATAAGGCCTGAACTTCTCCTGAAGGTTTTCCCACATTCTTTGCATTCATAGGGCTTCTCTCCACTATGGATTCTCTGATGCCTAATAAGGCCTGAACTTCCCCTGAAGGTTTTCCCACATTCTTTGCATTCATAGGGCTTCTCTCCACTATGGATTCTCTGATGCTTACTAAGGTCTGAGCTCTGTATGAAGGATTTCCCACATTGTTTGCATTCATAGGGCTTCTCTCCACTATGGATTCTCTGATGCAGAATAAGGCCTGACCTAAATGTGAAGGCTTTTCCACATTCTTTGCATTGATAGTGCTTCTCTCCACTGTGGTGTCTCTGATGCTTACTAAGGCCTGACCTAAATGTGAAGGCTTTCCCACATTCTTCGCATTCATAGGGCTTCTCTACACTATGGATTCTCTGATGATTACTGAGGTTTGAGTGATGTATGAAGGCTTTTCCACATTCTTTGAATTCATGGGTCTTCTCTCCACTTTGGATTTCCTGATGCTTACTAAAGCCTGAACATCCCTTGAAGTATTTCCCACATACTCTACTTTCGCAGGGTTTTCCTTCACTATGTGTCCTCTGATGATTAATTAGATTTCCTCTCCCCCCAAACATTTTTCCACATTCTTTACACTTATAAGGTTTCTCTCCTGTATGAACTCTCCAATGCCTGGTAAGGGATGAACTCCTTCTGAAAGCTTTTCCACATTCATAACATTCAAAGGGCTTTTCCCCCGTATGGATTCTTTGATGTTTAGCTAGTGTAGAATTCTGATTAAAGGCTTTCCCACATTCTTTGCATTCATAGGGCCTCTCTCCACTATGAATTCTTTGGTGTCTAATGAAGCAGGATTTCCTTCCAAAGGTTTTCCCACACTCATCACATTTATATACCTTGCTCTTCCTTCCTCTACAATCAAAGCCTGAAGGCCAACTGCCAGCTTCCCCACCTATAGAGGGTTTCTCTTCATTATTAGGTAGGTGATATCTTAAAGGCACTGCATTTTGTCTGTGACTATGCTTATGAGAATCACATTGCTGAGCTCTTTCTCTTGAAAGATTTCCTGAGTGTGGAACCATCTTTAAGTTCAGATCTAGGATTCCTTTGTACTCATGGCCTCTCTCCTCTGAAGTGGCATTGGTGGGAAAAAGTGTCACATGCCAGAAAGATTTCTCCTGGGGAGATTTAGTGACTCTGTGGCCTGATGTGCTTCCTTGCTGCAGTTCTAACCTGCCTTCACAGTCATAACTTTCTTGAAACTCTGGGTCCTGGACAATAGCCCCCAAGATCCCTGTTGATAACATCCTCTGTGATCCTATATCTTCATTTTCATTTGGATAATGGTCCTTAGTTTTTGTCTTTTCCACATCACCTGAAATGACAGAGAAAATAATAGCTATTCCCTAGAATATATCACTTCTTCTTTCCACAATATTGTCTGTATTCAGAGTTTTTAGATAAGGGGAATCAGAGACCCTTTTCCTTGTGGGTTTCATCCCCTATTCAAGGTAAAAGTCTTAACTAAACTCTGCTAAAGCATGGTACCACCTCAGGTACCACTCCGCCCTCAGACAGGCGGAGTCAAGATGGCAGCTTAGGAGCAGCAATAGTTCACACCTCTGGAAATCCTTCCTTGCCGTAGACAGACTGGATGCTTCTAGGGGACTGAAGATAGGGCCTAGCAACAGGAAAAAGCTGGGGAAACCTCCTGCTGGACTCAATTCAGGAGTTATGCCCCCCAAAGCCTAGAACACTTGGGTTTGGGGAGAAGGCAGAGGAAAGGTCCCAGTACCCCTCCCTCCTTCACCTAGAGTGCTGGGCCTCCAGCGGCAGCCTGGTCGTAATGGCTGAGATCCTCCCTATTGCTCCAGTCCTCCAGGAGGTTTTGGCCTCAGAGCACATCCAGCCCAAGCCAGCTGAACTTAATCCCATCAACAGTCTTCAGACCTCAGAGAAGCCCAAAGTCCAACACCCCTCCCTCACTAACTGCTGGACTTTAATCCAATCAAAAGCCTTCAGAGGACAGGGAAGCTCAAACTCCAACACTCCTCCCCCAGAGACTGCATTGAGAGATCTTCTGTCAAAGCACCAAGAGGGAATTCTGAGAGAAAGTCCCAACACCAAAAAAATGAGAGAAGCAAGAGCACAGACAAATATGGGGAGCAAAGAAGGGGTAAATATGAGCAAAAAACAGAAAAAGAAGAAAGAACTTACAATTGACAGTTTCTGTACAGGCAACGAACCAAGAACAAACTGAACACAGGAGAAGGCAAGCAATGAAACAGAAATCCCAGCGAATTTGATACAGGCTTTGTAAGAACTCAAAATGCAATTCAAAACACGATTAAGAGAGACTGAAGACAATTGGGAAAAGAATTTTAAAACTAAGATACGTCATCCGGAAACAGAAAATAGTGTCTTGAAAGCCAAAATCAACCAGCTTGAAAATGAGGCAAAAGAGATGAAAGATGAGGCAAAGAAGATGAGAGATAAGGTAAATTGAATAAAAGATGACCTCCAAAGAAAATCAAATCAGAAGGGGATGACCAAAAAGCCAGGGATGAAATCCAGTCTTTAAGAACCAGAATACAACATCTAGAATTAAGTGACCTCACAAGGCAGCAGGACACTAAAAAACAAAACCAAAAGAATGAAAAAATTGAGTAAAATATGAAGCATCTCATTCACAAAACAGAAGATTTAGAAAATCGTTCTAGGAGAGACAATTTAAGAATCACTGGTCTACCAGAAGACCATGACAAAAGAAAAATCCTGGACATAAATACTACAGGAAATTATTCAAGAAAACTGCCCCAATATTCTAGAACAAGAGGGAAAAGTGGTGATTGAAAGAATCCACAGATCACCTCCTGTATTTAATCCCCAACTGACAACACCCAGGAATGTTATAGCCAAATTCGAGAACTATCAGACCAAAGAGAAGATATTACAAGCTGCCAAGAAGAAGCCATTCAGGTACCTCGGAAAGACAGTGAGGATAATGCAGGATCTGGCAGCATCCACACTGAAGGACCAAAAGGCATGGAATATGATATTCCGGAAAGCAAGGGAACTAGGTCTCCAACCAAGAATCAAATACCCAGCAAAACTGACTATATTCTTATGGGGGAAAGTATGGTAATTCAACAAAACAGAAGAATTCAAAGAATTTGTAAATAAAAGACCAGACCTGAACAGAAAATTTGATACCCAAGCACAGAAATCAAGAGAATCATCAAAAGGTAATTTAAAAAGAGGGGGAAAAAACAAAGAAAAACAAAACAAAATTAAAAAAAACACTTTTTAAGAGACTCAATAAGTTAAAATGATATGTATCCCTATAAGAAAAGAGGTCATTGGTAACTCTTAAAAATTGTTATTTTCAACTGGGCAGCTAGAAGAATTATACTGAGAGGGAACAGTGACAAACTGTATAGGATGAAATGACAAGATATAAATAGGTATATACATATATGTATGCATAAATGCATATACATGTATATATATATGTATATATAACTAGAGCTAAAAATAAGAGGTTAATACTAAAAGAAATGGGAAAAGAAACAAAAGGGGGTAAATTTATGTCACAAAGAAGCTCATGCCAGGAGGGGGGAGAACATCAATACACTGGAAGGGTAAAGATTTTGGAGATAGGAAATACTCAACTCTTACGTGCATTGAAATTGAACCAAAAAGGGAAGAACAATCCAATCCATTGGGGCAGAGAATAGATTTGCACCTTATAGGGGAGTAGAAGGGTTACAAATGGACTGGTGCAGAGGGAAGCAGTACAAGGGAGAGAGAGGATGGGGGGCAGTTTTAGAAAGACTGCAAGGCAAATAAGGGGGGAATAAGAAGGGAGGGGGGTAGAAAGGGAAGTAAAATAAGGGTGGGAACTAGAGGGGTTGACTAAAAACAAACATTGGTGTAGAAGGAAATTGTAATAGAAGAAAAGTCAGGACCAGGAGTAGAAATCAAAATGCTGGGAAATACACAGCTAGTAATCATAACTCTGAATGTGAATGGAATGAACTCACCCATAAAACGCAAGCGAATAGCAGAGTGGATTAGAATCCAAAACCCTACCATAGAAACATACATGAGGAACTTAGATATGCATAGGGTGAAAGCAAGAGTATGGAACGAAATCTATTCGGCATCAACTGATAAAAAGAAGGCAGGAGTCACAATCATGATATCTGACAAAGCCAAAGTAAAAATAAATCTAGTTAAAAGAGATAGAGAAGGTAATTGCATCCTGATAAAAGGCAGTATAGACAATTAGGAAATATCAGTACTCAACATGTATGCACTAAATGGCATAGCATCTAAATATCTAAAGGAGAAACTAGGGGACCTCAAGGATGAAAAAGACAGAAAAACTATACTAGTGGGAGACCTCAACCTTCCTCTATCTGAACTAGATAAATCAAACCAAAAAATAAATAAGAAACAGATAAGAGAAAAACAGTGGTCATCAAAACAATTTGGTACTGGCTAAGAGACAGAAAGGAGGATCAGTGGAATAGTCTTGGGGTGAATGACCTTAGCAAGACAGTCTATGATAAGCCCAAAGATTCCAGTTTTGGGGACCCAAACCTACTATTTGATAAAAAAAAAAACTGCTGGGAAAATTGGAAGACAGTATGGGAGAGATTAGGTTTGGATCAATATCTCATACTCTAACACCAAGATAAACTCAGAATGGGTGAATGACCTGAATATAAAGAAGGAAACTCTACGCAAATTAGGCGAACACAGAATAGTATACTTGTCAGATCTATGGCAAAGGAACGACTTTAAAACCAAGTAAGAGCTAGAAAAAATCACAAAATGTAAAATCAATAATTTTGTTAACATCAAATTAAAAGATTTTCTACAAACAAGACTAATGTATCCAAAATTAAAAGGGAAGCAACAAATTGGGAAACAATCTTCATTACAAAAAACTCTGACAAAGATCTAATTACTCAAATTTGTAAAGAGCTAAACCAATTTTACCAAAAAATCAAGCCATTCTCCAGTTAATAAATGGGCAAGGGACATGAAAAAGCAATTTTCAGCTAAAGAAACCAAAACTATTAAAAAGCACATGTAAAAGTGTTCTAAATCTCTTATAATCAGAAAGATGCAAATCAAAACAACTCTGAAATACCACCTCACACCTAGTAGATTGGCTAACATGACAGCAAAGGAAAGAAATGAATGCTGGAGGGGATGTGGCAATGTTGGGACATCAGCATTGCTGGTGGAGTTGTGAATTGATCCAAACATTCTGGAGGGCAATTTGGAACTATGCCCAAAGGGTGATAAAAGACTGTCTGCCCTTTGATCCAGCCATATCACTGCTGGGTTTGTAACCCAAAGAGATAATAAGGAAAAAGACTTGTACAAGAATATTCATACCTTCGCTCTTTGTGGTGGCAAAAAAATTGGAAAATGAGGGGATGCCCTTCAATTGGGGAATGGCTCAACAAATTGTGGTATATGTTGGTGATAGAATACTATTGTGCTCAAAGGAATAATAAAGTGGAGGAATTCCATGGAGACTGGAACAACCTCCAGGAATTAAGTGAGTGAAGCAGAGTGAGAGGAGCAGAACCAGGAAAACATTATACACAGAGACTGATACACTGTGGTACAATCAAATGTAATGGACTTTTTCACTAGTGGCAATGCAGTGATCCTGAACAACTAGGAGGAATCTATGAGAAAAACCAGTATCCACATTCAGAGGAAACACTGTGCGAGTAAAAACACTGAAGAAAAACAACTGCTTGATTACATGGGTCAAAGGGATATGGTTGAGGATGTAGACTCTGAATGAACATCCTAGTACAAACAACAACATGGAAATATGTTGTGATCAAGGACACAAGGAATACCCAAAGAAATTGTGGGTGGGCTGTGGGAAGGGTGGGTGGAGGCGAGAGAGGGAAATAATGTGATTATTGTAACCAAGGAATAATGTTCTAAATTGACTAAATAAACTAATTCAAATGAAAAAACATATGATAGAAAAAGAAATATAAATCCTGATGGGGATATAGAAAAATAAAGACATTAATATTCTGGTGAAAAAAAAAAAAAGAATGACCCTCAGATAGAAAAGATTTTAAATGTGAACGATTTGAGGGAAAGGATTTCTCCTTGGTAAAAAGGTGAGGTTACTTTGGATTCAATTCCTCTTCTTAGTTTATTCACTCCTTTAGTCATTGGTCTGGAACTGTGCTAAACTAGGAGGGAAACTGCCTCCACCCATGTAGATCACCAATGCATTCATGCCTTAACACTGGGACACTGAGAAATTAAGTGACTTGTCCATGGTGTTAGAGGCAGGCCTTCATCCCAGGTCTCTTGACTCCAACACTAGCCCTCTACCCAGGATGCCATCCCACACCCAGTATTTATTTTGTGAGTGATGAAATGGAGACACTGCTGCAAAAATTAAAGAATTCATCTCCCTGAGTGATAAAAAAAACTGCACAGTGAGAAGTCATAAGCTGTGTGACCCTGGGCAAGTTCCTTAGCTATGTTTGCCTCAGTTTCCTCATTTATAAAATGATCTGGAAATTACACTCTAGTGTCTTTGCCAAGAAAACCCCAAATAGCATCACACCACTAAAAATGACTGATAGTAACAACAGGAGAAGACTATGCTACAGAGGAGCTCCAGGGACAAATTCCAATCTAAAGTCCTAATGTTGTGCTACCAAGAACCAGTCATTTGCACCACATTACTCACTTGGAAAATGGACATAATAATACTTGTAGCACTTCCCTTGGTATTGTTATAGACAAGCATTTTGTAAACTTGAAGGTGCTATAGAGTTGAAATCCTTTTTTTATCTTCCTCCATTTGAAGGGGGTCTTTTTGAGGAAAAAGGACTACATTTTCCTGTGTTCAAAGCTGGGGAGTTTCTTAGTGTGCATATTAGGATGAACCTCGTACCTTACAAAATGTTTATTGAGCTTAACAGCCTCTGCTTCATCCTCCCCATTCACTCCATTCATATAACCACCACTCTAGTCCAAGCAAGAGAACCCTAAGCCCAAATCCTTCAACTCTACTCCTAAATTGGTTTCTCTTCATCCAGGGATCCCTCTCCAATCCATCCTCCATTGAACTGCCAATATTATATTCCTAACGCACAGTTGGGATCACCTCACTCTCTCGTTCAAGAAGCTCCAGTGGCTCCCTTCTGCCTGGAGAATAAAATGCAAATTACTCTGTACAACATTTAAAGCCCTTTGCAGACTGGGTCTATCTTCTCTTTCCACATAATTTGCCCGTTCCTCCAGCCTCAGGTATTCAGTATCAGTCGAACATTAATCTTTTACGAAGCACCTACTATGTGACACAAGTATAAGCATATGGATCAAAAGACTGAAACAATACCAACTCCATAAGAGTTCATATTCCACCCAAACTGGCCTCCAGACTGTGGTTCCTTTGGATATTGTTAGATTAATCATTTTCTTTTTAAAAGGAATGTGATAAAAAGTAGATATTTGAAAAGTTAAATATTTAATAGGAGTACGAAATCAGTCACACAAACATTTTCAGTAAAAAATGGGCAACACTATATGTTTTGTTTTAAAATAAAAAATCATAAGTTTAATATAATAATGAGTTTTCATTGGGAAATTTTTGCTATACTCATAAAAATTATGAAAATGTATAGGGTGGTTCAAATATATAACTTATTTCTTTTTATTTAGTCTTTAAATATTAATATTTAGTAATAATATTAACATATATAATATCATAATTAAATAAGTGTATTTATATTATAATCAACTATTGATATTTGTGTTTAAGTTATAAATAAAAGATAAATGATATTTACCTGTTAGGGAAATGTGAGAAAGTCAATAACATTCTTTACCTCGTGGTTAGTAAAACTTTGCTATTTGAGGTAAAACATCTTGGGACTGGCATGTCCTCTGGCTTTGTTTTGATTACAAGGAGGTCTGAATTTTCACAAAAGCAATAGTAGAGAATAGTATGTTTTGCAACCTGAGAAATGTTACTGCTGGATGGCTGTGCCTGGGAAGTTGGGACGGGGATCTTGGCTTGGCCTAAGGTAGGAGTCTCTTGACTCAGTTTCCCCATTGTACTATTTCTTTTCTAATCAGGAAATGAATAGGCAATTTTCAGATAAAGAAACAAAACTATCAATAACAACATGAAAAAGTGCTCTAAATCTCTCATAACTACAGAAATACAAATCAAAACAACTCTGAGATACCACATCACACAGAGCAGATTGGCTAACATGATAGCAAAGGAAAGTAAGGAATGCTGGAGGGGATGTGGTAAAATTGGGACACTAATGTATTGCTGGTGGAGTTGTGAATTGATACAACCTTTCTGGAAGGCAATTTGAAATTGTGCTAAAGGGCTTTATAATGATGCCTTCCCTTTGATCCACCCATTCCCCTGATAGGTTTGTATCCTAAGGAGATCATAAGGATAAAACCCTGTTCAAAAATATGTATAGCCTCCCTCTTTGTGGTGGCAAAAAATTGGAAAATGAGGGGCTGCCATTCAATTAGGGAATGATTGAACAAACTGTGGTCTATGTTGGTGATGGAATACTATTGTGCTCAAAGGAGGAATAAATTGGAGGAATTCCACAAGAACTGGAATGACCTCCAGGAATGGATGCAGAGGAAAAGGAGCATAACCAGGAGCACACTGTACACAGAGAAGGATACACTGTGGCACAATTGAACGTAATGGTCTTCTATACTAGCAGGAATGCAATGACCGAGGACAATCAAGAGGAACTTATGAGAAAGGACACTATCCACACCCAGAGGAAGAACTGTGGGAGCAGAAACTCAGAAGAAAAGCGACTGCTTGGTCACATGGTTCGAAGGGGATATGATTATGGATGTAGACTCTAAATGATCACCGTAGTGCAAAGATTAATAATATGGAAATAAGTCTTCATAAATAATACATGTAAAACCCAGTGGAATCGCTCATTAACTACAGGAGGGGGGAGGGAAAGGGGAGGGAAATCAGGTAATCATGGGAAAATGGGCTAAATTAAGTAATTTAACTAATTAATAGAAAAAAGGAGACTTGATCGTAGCTAATATTGATGACCATTATTCTATTGGCTACCTTGGTGTCGCCCTTCTCAAAGTTAGTCCTTTGTAAGCCCTCTAAGGAGTTTGATCTGTAACATAACACTTAGGTAACTGGTTAAGAATATATGGAAAAGCCTGATTGATGTGGCGTATAGATAAGTGATCCATGGGGGAGTGGGCACCCTGCCCCCCCAAATAAAAAGGGGGAAAATTGAGATTTGGACAGCAAACGGCTAATTGTGGGAATTGAGTGAACCACACTGACTCCATCTTGCTACTCAGTTCTGCAGCCAGCTCATTTTCTTTTCTCTTCAATCATGGGCCCAGTCCAAATTCTGTCTTGTGATAAAGGTTTATTCAGTTATGGGAACTGGGAAAAACCTTACTGCATCATTTGAACTCAGCCCCGTGTGGCTGGGAAACTGGACCACGTATACCTTCTGTTTAGACCCTGCCCCAAGAACCTAGGTTATAGTAACCAGAAACAGATCCTCAGACTGAGACTCTTGGCAAGTTCCTTAACCATTGAGTGCCCTTCACTTAGTGCCTCTTCTCAGTAGTGAGGACCTCGTGGTATCCTGCCCAGGCCAGCTATTTAGTGATGAAATTGCTGGTAGCATAGAAGTTAAAGGGCTCATGAGGGGGGTAGAGGAGGCAAATCCTCAGGAAAATGGGCAAAGGCCAAACCAGTTCCAGGGATGCATCAAACGGATGGCTGAAATGGGCACACCCTTGGGCACCCGGGTCGGGCACAAATTGGGACCCAGAGGCACTTGTGCTTCCTTCCAAACAGGACCAACTGGCACGGTCTCTTTGTGAGGACAAAAAGGGAAATCAAGGACCTCTAAGTAAGTAGATGGGAGAGCACTGCTGTCTACATGTCAGCAGGGAGAGATGGATCCTGTCTCTCGCCTTTCTAAAAACAGAATAAAAGCCTGCTTCTTCCAGAGCTGGCCCCACCCCGGGTTTACCCACACATTCTCATGATCCTGTTTCTCCTGTCTTCACTGCTTTCTGATCAGTCCCCCCCTTCCTCCCTCCACACTTTCCCGATCCGCTATGGAAGGCCAGCACTTGGGAATTCACATCCACAAATCTGTTCCATTACACAAGACCCAGAAAGCATCCCCTGCTCGGCAAAAAGGGCTCCCTGGACACACTGTGCAAGAGGCCTGCTTCTCACGAGAGCCCCCCAGTCACCACAGGCAAGTATTTGCCATTTACCATCCCACTAAGCCTGTGACTTCTTCCCCTGCCTCTCACCTTGCTCACCCAGGCGGTGGCCGTGGAGCCTTCCCTTTTCCTTCCCAGGTCTCTGCAGAGCTGGGCTCCATGCCGTTTCCCCTTGTTCCAGATGCACAATCATTGCTGGCTTGTCATGAGGAGTTCCTGTTCAGAGGGAAGCAAACAGCACAGCCTGGGTTATGCCAAGGATAGAGAGCTGCCATCCCAGAGATGGGCAGATGCCTGCCCAGGATCCTCCCAGGCCGGAGACTGTCCAGGGGGGTTCTGACAGGAAAGTCCAAGGGATTCAGGAGCTGAGGGAAAAGGGGTGGCATTCCCCTCCCCTAGAAGCTAAGCAAGCACTCCACTGGAGAAATCTCAAGGCAAAGATGTCAGCTCCTGAAATACAAGGCTCTTATGGCCCTTCAGCAAAGAACAAGCCTCCAGGACACTTCTCTGGACTCTGGTCAAGCTTTTTATAAACAATCAAGTAGCCCTCAATTCAAAGGGCACAGATATGGAGCTAGAAGGAACTCTTCACTTTACAGAGGAGGAAACTGAGGCACAGAGACATCAAGTGACTTGCCAAAGGCCAAACGGGCCTAAGTGGCAGGATCTGAACCCAAGCCCTTTTTTCTGAAGCTGCGGCTCTTTCTGCCATATCTGCTACCTCTCTGTTAGGATTTCATGCTAATGGTTTCTTCTCCTCAGCAGCTAACTCATCAAATTGCTGCTTGCCACTGTTTTGCCTTATACTCCCCAAATGCTGAGATGTCCTTTTCCTAGAATGGAGTTCATGGAAGAATCGCTCTTCTCAAATTCAATTACCACTAAACTTGGGAAATCACATTCCCTTTTTCTGTGCAAGGATGAAGGTCCCATTTTCAAGCTATATAAGAAATCACTTAAAATGTGTTAGCTTAAAAATGGCTTTTCTAGCCAGTATAGAGAGTGATTTGGAACAATGGCTAAAAGGTCATTAAACGGTACATACCATTGGACCCATCTATACCACTACTGAGTCTGCACCCTAAGGAGATAAGACAAGAGTAAACAAAGTCCTATGTGTAGGAATGTAGGGCAGCTTTTTTCATGGCAAAGTCCTGGAAACTCAATGGGCTCCCATGTACTGGGAAATGGCTGAACCAATGAGGCTCTATAAAAGTAATGGGATGCTATTGTTTACACAGTGCCTGGCACCTGGTAGGTCCTTAACACAAATGCTTATTGACCCACTGCTGTGCTAAAAGAAATGACTGAAGAAATGGTTTCAAAGAAACCTGGGAAGGCTTCTATGAAATGATGCACAGTAAATGACAAGAACAAGAAGAACAATTTAGATAATATCAACCTTTTTGAAAACTTAAGAGCTCTATTTAATACAATACCAATCATGATTTCAGAGGACTCATTATGAAGCCTGATGACCACACTACCCACAAAAAGATGAGGAAAAAATTGGTAGCACACTGGACACACGTTTCTGGATAATGGCCACCATGTGAATTTATTTTGTCTGACTGTACATATCTCTTACAAGGAATATGTTTTTCTTTCTTTTTCTAAAAAAACAAATGTGGGTAAATAGGTGAGAGGGAAGAAAAAAGGCCCTACTTGTTCATAAAAATTTTTTTTTTAGTAACATGAAATCATAATTGTAATTCTCCAATAATTTCTTTTAATTTGTAGGATTTTCATTTTAAAAATTTCCACAGGAAAAATTACTTTGTAAAGTTTATTATTAAAGACACATCCCTAACCTTTTGAGACAAATGAATGAGAGCAGCTGCTCCTGTAAGAGCCAGACCACTGAGATAAGAGCCTTTATGCCAGTGTCAAACTACTGGATAACACGATGTATAGAAATGGTGGCTTTGAGTTAGGAAGGCTCAAGTTTAGATCATGGCTCAGAAAATTACTAGCTGTGTGAAACTCTTTTGCCAGTCTTTTAATCTCTATGCCTCAGTTTCCAAATCTGTAAAATGAAAAATAAAAGCACCTACCTCTCAAGGCTCTAGATAATTGTGAAGTACTTTACAAACATCCAAGCACTATCTAAATGTTGCTAGTACTATTAGTTGCCATCATAAACAAATGAAACCAAGGACAGGTTAAGGGGAAGGCTAGGAGGCAGAAAATGGAGCACAATGGCATGCTTACCCACTGAGAGGACATTCTCGTAAGTCTCCAGCATCACCTGCCTGTACAGTCTCTTCTGAGTGGAGTCCATTAGTTCCCATTCCTCCTTCCAGAGGTATATTGCCACATCCTCAAACTTCACAGGACCCTGAAACAAAAGGTTGTCGGCTTAATGAGTGTAGCAGGATGACAGGAAGAGTTGATTTGCACCACAGACTGGAGAAGTGCTACAAGCTCAGTAGTGACTGTGAAGGTTCAGAATGCAATAGAACTGAGAGTAGAGAATTTGGGAAACCTGTTTAGGTGGCCTCTCAGTCAGGTCTCATAACTCAGATACAGAGTCTTGTCAGATTTATAGGAATATGAGTCATTCCCCATTGAGAAATGGTCACATTGCTGTAATCCCCCCCCCCAACTCGGTGATTTTCCTTCTGATCTTGGTTACTTTAGTTTGGTTTGTTCAAAACCTTTTATTTGAAATTAAACAAAATCATCCATTTTATTTTATTTTTTCCATTTGAATAAGTTTAATTAGTCAATTTAGAACATTATTCCTTGGTCACTTTATGTCCCTCCCTCCCCTCTACCTACCCTTCCCACAGCTGACGCACAATTTCATTGGGTATTACATGTGTGCCTTGATCAGAACCCATTTCCAAGTTGTTGGTGTTTGCACTAGGATGTTCATTTAGAGTCCATATCCCCAATCATATCCCCCTGGACCCATGTGATCAAGCAGTTGTTTTTCTTCGGTGTTTCTACTCCCAGTTTCCCCTCTGAATGTGGATAGTGTTCTTTCTCATAGATCCCTCCAAGTTGTTCAGGATCACTGCATTTCCACTAATGGAGAAGTCCATTGCATTCAGTTTTAGCACACTGTATCAGTCTCTGTGTACAACGTTCTCCTGGTTCTGCTCCTCTCGCTCTGCATCACTACTTGGAGGTTGTTCCAGCTCACATGGAATTCCTCCACTTTATTGCTCCTTTGAGCACAATAGTATTCCACACCAACAGATACCACAATTTGTTCAGCCATTCCCCAATTGAAGGGCATCCCCTCATTTTACAATTTTTTGCCACCACAAAGAGCGCAGCTATGAATATTCTTGTACATGTATTTTTCCTCATCTCTTTGGGGTACAAGCCCAGCAGTGCTATGGCTGGATCAAAGGGCAGGCAGTCTTTTATCGCCCTTTGGGTGTGGTTCCAAATTTCCCTCCAGGATGGTTGGATCAATTCACAACTCCACCAGCAATAAATTAATGTCCCTACTTTGCCACATCCCCTCCAGCATTCACTGCTTTCCTCTGCTGTTATGTTAGCCAATCTGCTAGGTGTGAGGTGATACCTCAGAGTTGTTTTGATTTGCATCTCTCTGATTATAAGAGATTTAGAACACTTTTTCATGTGCCTATTAATGGTTTTGATTTCTTTGGCTGAGAACTGCCTGTTCATGTCCGTTGCCCATTTATCAATTGGAGAATGGCTTGATTTTTTTGTACAATTGATTTAGCTCTTTGTAAATTTGAGTAATTAGACCTTTGTCAGAGGTTTTTGTTATGAAGATTGTTTCCCAATTTGTTACTTCCCTTCTAATTTTGGTTACATTGGGTTTTTTTGTACAAAAACTTTTAATTTGATGTATTCCAAATTATTTATTTTACATTTTGTGACTTTTCCTAACTCTTGCTTGGTTTTAAAATCTTTCCCTTCCCAAAGGTCTGACATGTATACTATTCTGTGTTCACCTAATTTGCTTATAGTTTCCTTCTTTATGTTCAGGTCATTCACCCATTCTGAATTTATCTTGGTGTAGGGTGTGAGATGTTGATCCATTTCATAAGGTTCTCCTATCTCTTATTTGGTCCTAAGTTCTTCTCTTCCCCATAGATCTGACAGATAAACTATTCGTCATGCTATCACCCTTTATGTCTAAATCACACACTTACTTTGACCTCATCTTGATATAGGGTGTGCGATGCTGCTCTATAGCTAATTTCTGCCAAACTGTTTCCCAATGAGTTCTTATCCCAGAAGATCAGGGAGGTTAATTTGTTTTAATTTGGAAAGGCATACAAGCAATTATGAAGAGCAAAAAGAGTAGAACCAAGAGAAAAATACACACAGATACAGAACTAGCATTTACACTTCCAAAGAAAAACCTGGTAGACATAATTCATGTGCATATTCTTATACACCAGAGGAACTGACAGCTAAGAAGCTAGTCCTGCTACTTACAGCCTCAGGAGGTGACCTCAGGCAAACCAATGACCTCCTCATACCCATCTCTCTATTACCAAATGGGACTAGGAAAATGTCAAATAATTGCTCTGAAAATGGGAAAAGACAGATTTTAAACTAAGGCATTTTTCATATTATTAGGTAAACGCTTGGGAGAAAGCAAACAGACTGGAGGGAAGAAGCCAGGATTCCAGGACACAGAGCAGTAATTCTTAGGGAAAGGGATGTGACCACATTTAATCAACAGAGATGAGGATCTTCCTCAGGAAGGACAAAGTCAACTCTAACTCACCTGAGACCTGACCCTCAGGTCTGCAGCTGCCATCAGTTCTTCTTCCTTGTTTCCTCTGAGAGAGGAGGAGAGAAGCAACCTTAGCAAGAGAGGCCAAGAGAAGAATAAGCCACGAGAGAGTTCATCCTCCAGCTTCCCCAGTTGGATCTCCCCTTTCTCAGCCACAGGTGATTCAGGAGGAACCTGCCCACAGCTCCTCCCCACAAGCCAATTAGGTACAGAGGTGAGAAGGTGGAGATTGAGGGACTTTGGGGTTAATCAAGCTTGACTGGGTCAATTCTCCCCATGTGTTTTGAGTCTAGCATATCCCCTTCTCACCCCTAAATACCCATTTTATTTAGGGTCACCAAGCTTGGTGTTGCCAGTAGCATCTCTTCCCAAATTTCTTCAATATAAATGGACATCCCTAAAAAATACTGAGATAACAAAGCTCCAGGGGTTTTCCATGAGTTTTCTTTATTACTATTACTGTTTTTGCTTGAAAATTTCTCTTAATGGCACATGGGCAGAGGGGAATGGGGAAATGAGTTCTGTTTTTACTCCACTCTAACCTGTGGCTCCAAAAAAGGATTTCCTTTGCATCAGCTATGCCCCCAACATGTCTCTTTTGTTCTAAGGTGGGAGGTGGTTCTGAGAGGAACTTGGGCTGTTCTTACTCTCCAGAACACACAGATGTCAATCAGGAAAGCTCTATGTTCTGGAGTCCCAGAATAACTAATGGCCGCCCCAAATTTGAAATTACAGCATTCAAAATCACAGAATTGGTCCCATAAGACAAGGTTCTTCTTTACTCACTTGGTTAGAGGAGGATTGTTAGCTTAGTGAAATTTTAAATGCAATATTAACCTCATTAATATAATTAGTTTTCTTCATACTCCTGTGGATTTTAGTGATTCTGAGGTGTCCTTTCAGCTCCCCAGACTAGCCAAAGGAGGGCAGCATCTCAAAAGGACTTTGATTTGGAGTCAGCATTGATAAAGATCATGAAGTCCAACCTCCCCTCCCTATTGGTATCATCCACTCATCTATCTATAATCTAGCTATCTATCTACCAATAAACCTATAAATCTATCAAATATGTCTAACGTACTGTCTATATGTCTATTCATGAATTTATTACCAACCTATTGATAGACCTATCATTCTGACATATGTCTAGCTATTTGTTTATCCAGTTATATATCAATATATAATCTATCAATCAGTCTATAATCTATCAATCATTAATTTATTCATCCTTCCGTCCATCCATTCATCTATGTCTATGCATCTATCCATTAATCTATCTAAAAACTCTCAGTCTATCCATTTATCAATCATTCAATAATTTATCAGTCAGCCTATCAATCTATCATATCTATCCATCAATGTATAATCTATCAATCTATAATATATCAATCATAAATTAATGCATCAGTCCATCTTTCCAACTATCTGTCTATCCATCATTTATCTATCCATAAATATATCTGTAATCTACCAGACTTTCTATACACCTTTCAGTCAATTGATAATCTCTCAATAAACCTATTACTATATATCAATCCATATATATAATCTATAAATCCATATATTACATCCCATTCATCAGTGCATCTATTAACCCAACCAACTATCCATCTGTCTGTCAATCTCTGTATCCATCATGTACTGATCTGTCCATCCATCTATATGTCCTTCTATCTATCCATCCATCTAAAATCTATCAATCTATCCATCCATCAATCTATTATCTATCAACCTAACAATTAATTATATATCTATCCATCTTTCAATTTATTAGCTCTTAATGAAACATCTATTGATCTATCTGTCCATCCATCCTTTCACCCATCAATCCATCCATCTATCCAATTATTTATCTACCTACCAATAAATCTATAATCTATGAATCTACCTACCCATGAACCTGTCAATCTGTCATATATCTTTTTACCCATCTATCAATCAACATATAATCCGTTGTTCAATCTATCAACCAATCACCAATTTATCGCTCAATTCATCCAACTATGTGTCTGGTCTATCTCTCTATTCATCAATGCATCTATCCATTCATCTACCTGTGTATCTTTCTATCCATCAGAGTATAACCTTTCAATTTAATGATCTATCTGTTTATCCTTCTATCAATAATCTATCAAACAACATCAATCTATAATCTACCAATCTGTCATCAGTCTATCTATTCCAACTATTGGTCCATCTGTTTATCTTTCTGTCCATCTCTCTATCATCTATTGATCTATCCATCCATCTATCTATAATCTGTCAATCTGTCCATCTATCTATAATTTATCCATCAACCTCTCAATCTATTATATAACTATACATCTGCCAATCAATATCAAATCCATCATTTACTATATCAATCAATACTCCATCAATCATGAATCTATAAATCTATACAAACTTTCCATCTATCTGTCTATTCCTCTATCCACCTAACTATCCATCTATTGGCATGTCTATAATCTATCATTCTGCTTATCCATTTCTTTCCATCAGTCTATCTATAATTTAACAATCTCTGCAAACATTTACCAATAAATGTATAATCTATCAATGAACCAATCTATCCTTCAAACTATCAATATATACCTATCCATTACTCAAATGATCAATCAATATGTCATCTCTTATTCAATAAATACTCTAGTAATCAATCATCAATCCATCCAACCATCTGTCAGTTCTTCTGTCCATCCATCTATCCATCAATCTTTCTATCTATATTCAATGTTTGTCTGTCAATGCATCATCTATCTATCCATACTTCCATCTATTTGTCTATCCACCTGTCAATCAATTTATAATCAATATCTCAATTGACCTATCATACATCTATTGGTCAATCTATCTACTTATCAATCAATATGTAATCTATCAAAGAATCTATAATCTGTCAATTAGTCATCGATTTATCCATCTATTCGTTCAGCTGTATTTCTATCTACCCTTCATTTATATATACATCCATCTATTTATCCATTCACCTATCCATGTACCTGTCTCTCCATCTATCTATTCATCAATCTATCTGTAATCTACCAAACTTTCAATCCATTTATCAATGTATAATCTATTTTATTGATCTGTCTATCCATCTATGAATCAATCTATTTATCAATCAAGCTATAGTCAATTAATCCACCCACTAGTCCATCTGTCTTTCTGTTTCTCTATCCATCATCTATCCATCTATTTCTTATATATGATCTATCAATCAGTCGACTCATCTATCAATCTAGCAAACTATCCATCCATCTATGAATCAATATATAATCTGTCATTTAATATATCAATCAATACTCATCAGTCATGTATCAATCTATCCATCCAATTGTCCACCTATCTCTCTCTTCATCCATCCATCCATCCATCTAGCTATACATCTATCCATCTGTCTATAATCTATCAATGAATCTCCCGCCCAATGCTATGTTCCTTTTCCTCCCCACTGATTCTATATTGTTCCTTCCTGTTGTTTCACCTGTTACTCCTGGCCCTAATGGCATCTTCCTTCTCTACCCCACTTATTCCCAATGGTTTCTTTCTATTGTCTCACCTTTTCCTCACTTCTGTAATGGTATCTTCCTACTCCCCCCCACTCATTCTCCATGGTTTCTTTCAGGTTTCTCACCTTTTTCTCACTTCCCTCAAGGTATCTTTTTTCCACCCCACTCAATCTACATGTTTTTTTTTCCTTGTCTCACCTTTGTCTCACCTTTGTCTCCCCTACTCATTCCTTAGGGTTCCTTCCACTTGTCTCAACTTTTTCTACCATCTGTAATGGTATCTTCCTTCTTCCCCCATTCATTTTCCATTGTTCATTCCTATTGTCTTCTCTTTTATTCCACTCGCTAATGATATCTTCCCTCCCCCCCCATTTATTCTCTATGGTTCCTTCCCATTGTCTCTCCTATCTATCCATCAATCTGTCTATAATCTCTCAATTTTTCTATACATTTCTTTCCATCAATATTTCTATATTTTAATCATCAACCAATAAATGTATAATCTATCAATCAACCAGTCTATCCATTAAACTATCAGTCTGTCATATAGCTATCTATCCATCAGTCAACTGATCAATCAATCTGTAATCTGTTAAGCAATCTATAGTCTAGTAATCATTATTCGCAAGAGTTCCTACCAGTTGTCATCACTTTTCTTCACCTCCCTAATAGTAACTTCCTTCTCCTCCCACTAATTTATCATGGTTCCTTCCTGTTGTCTCCCCTTTTACTCCCTTCCTAATGGTATCTTCATTCTCCACCTCCCCACTTGATTCTTATGGTTCCTTCTCATTGTCTGACTCCCCCCCCCATAGTATCTTTTTTCTCCCCTCACTCAATTCCCATGGTGTCTTCCTTATGACTCACCTTTCTCCCCCCTCCCTAATAATATCTACCTTCTCCACCCACTCATTTACCATGGTTCCTTCCAGTTGTCTTACCTTTTCCACTCCTCTTTAATTGTATCATCTTCTCCCCCCACTTATTCCCTATGGATCCTTTCTGTTGTCTCACCTTTTCTTTCCCTCCCTAATGGTATCTTCCTTTTCTCCATTCATTCCCTATAGTTATTTCTTGTTGTCTCACCTTTTCCTCTCATCTCTAATGGTATCTTCCTTCTCCTTCCACTAATTCTACATGGTTCCTTCCTATTGTTTCACCTTTTCCTCCACTCCATAATGGTTTCTTCCCCCCACCACTAATTTCCTATGCTTCTTTCCTATTGTCTGACCTTCCTGCCTCCCCAATGGTATATTCCTTCCTGTCTATCTACCTATTCATCAATTTATAATCTAATCTATCAATTGACCTATCATTCTATATCTATTGGTCAACCTATCTACTTATCAATAAATAGGTAATCTATCATCCAATCTATAATCCCTCAATAAGCCATCAATTTATCCATCTGTTGATCCAGCTGTAGTCTATCTACCCATTATTTATATATACATCACATCTATTTATCCATTCACCTACCCATGTACCTGTCTATCCATCTATCTATTCATCAATCTATCTCTAATTTACCAATCAATCTTCTTATCCATTGATTAAGCAATAAACTATCAAGTTATGGATGTCAATCAATCTAGCAATAATCTATCAACCAATTTATTCATAAAACTATAATCTATTAATTCTTCCATTCATTCATCAGTCTTTCTGTCTGTCTATCCATCATCTATGGATCTATCCATCTATGTGTAATCTATCGTTCACTCTATTCATCTATCTACCTATAATTTATCAACCCAGTAATTTATCATATATCCATCCTTCTATCCATCAATATATAATGTCATTTTATATATCCATCAATACTCTATCAATCACAAGTCTGCCTATCCATCCACCTGACCCTCTATCTCTCTATTCATCTATCCATCTATTTCTATAGCTATCCATCTATAATCTAGCAATCAATCTCCCTTCCCTATTGGTATCGTCCTTCCCCCCCCCACTTTTTCCTAATGGATGCTTCTTGTTGGCTCACCTTTTCTTCCCCTCTCTTTTGCTATCTTCCTTCCTCCCCCCCCTCCACTTATTCCCTAATGCTTCCTTGCTGTTTTTTCACCTTTTGTTAGCCTCCAAAATGGTATCTTCCTTCCCTACTCCACTTATTCTTCCTATCTTCTAGTTGTCACATCTTTTACTGTTCTCTTTACTGTTATCTTCCTTCTCCCCACTCATTCTACCTTGTTCCTTCCTATTGTTTCACTTCTTTCTCCTGTCCCTAATAGTATTCTCCTCACTACTGTTATTCGCTATGGTTACTTTCTATAGTCTCACCTTTTCCTCCCTTCCCTAGTATTTTCTTACTCCCACCACGTATTCTCCATTTTGTGATGTTCTTTTTATACCCTTTCTGCCATAGACGTAATTATATTTGTGTTGTATTATATTGTTTATTTTTATTTGAAGGTTATTTATATATTTATTGTATATTTATTATATAGTTATATATTATAATATATAATTGTGTAATGAATATATAATGTATTTTAATAGAAAATGAATAACATAACATAACATAACATAATATAATATAATATAATATAATATAATATAATATAATATAATATAATATAATATAATATAATATAATATAATATAATATAATATATATTATTGTGTTGTGTGGTGCGTCCCAAGGAAAAAAATGCAAATTATAAAATTCTTTCTTGTCATCTTACCTTTCCCTCCCTCTATAATGGTATCTTCCTTCTCCCCCCCCACTTATTACAGATGTTTCCTTTTGGTAGCATCACCTTTTATTACCTTTCCTAATCTTAACTTACTTCATTCAACTGATTCCCAATGGTTTCTTCCAGTTGTCTCACCTTTTCCTTCACTCCCTAATGGTATCTTCCTTCCCTCCTTTACTTATTCCCTATATTTCTTTCCTGTTGTCTCAACTTTCTCCCACTGCCTTATCTTAACTTCCTTCTCCCCCAAATAACTTTCCATGATTCCTTCCTATTGTCTCCCCTTTTTGCTCCCCTCCTCGATGTTATCTTTCTTCTCCCCCCCCCCAACTTATTTCCTATGGTTCCTTTTGGTTTCCTCACCTTCCCTACTCCCATAGGTATCTTTCTTCCACCCTCCCTCAATTCCCATGGTGTCTTCCTTATCACTGACCTTCATGATTCTCCCTAATCCTTCTCCTCTGACTCATTTTCATGTTTTCTTTCTGTGGTGTCACCTTTTCCTCCTCTCCCTAATAGTATCTTCCTTCCCTCCTCCACTTATTCCCTAGGGTTATTAACTGTTGTCTCCACTTTCCCCCACTCCCTAATTCTAACTTCCTTCGCCCCCCACTAATTGATCGTGATTCCTTCCTGTTGTCTCCCCTTTTATTCCATTCCATAATGGTACCTTCCCTCTCTCCCCACTTATTCCCTATGGTTCCTTCTTGTTATTTTACCTTTTCCTCTCCAGAATAATGGTATCTTCCTTCTCACCCCCACTCATTCCCTATGTTCTTTCTTGTTGTCTTACATTTTCCTCCCCTCTCTTATGGTATTTTCCTCCTCCCCCAGTCATTCTCCATGGTTCCTTCCAATTGCTTCACCTTTTCCTCACCTCCCTAATGGTATAATCCTTCCACTCTCCTGCACTTATTTCCTATATATCCTTCCTATTGTCTGACCCCCTCCAATGGTATATTCCTTCTCCCTTCACTGAATTCCCCTTCTGCCTTCTTTATGACTCTCCTTTCTCCCCCTCCCTAATGGTATCTTCCTTCTCCCACTACTAATTCTCCATGCCTGTTGTCTCACCTTTTCCTCCCCTGCATAATGGTATCTTCCTTCTACCCCCACTTAGTTCCCATGGTTTCTTCCAGTTGGCTTACCTTTTTCTCACCTCCCTCATGGTATTTTCCTTTTTCCCTCATTCATTTTCCATGGATCCTTCCTGTTGTCTCCTCTTTTCCTACACTCCATAATGGTATCCTTTTACCCTCTCTCCCCCCACTTCTTCCCTATGATTCCTTCTGGTTGTCTCCCCTATCTATCCATCCAACCGTCCATCTATCTGTCTATTCATCCATCCATCTATCCATCTGTCAGTCTGTCTATAGTCTATTGATCAATCTGTCTATCCCTTTCCTTCCATCAATCTTTTTATTTATAATTTAACCATCTGTCCCTCCACTTACCAATATATCTATAATCGAACAATCAACCAATCTATCAAAACATCAATTTATCATATATCTATCCATCAATCAATCAATTGATCAATCAATATGCAATCTGTTATTCAGTCAGTAATCTAGTAACCAATCCTCAATCCGTAAATCCATCCAAACATCTATCCATCTTTCTATCTATAATCTGTCTATCTGTCAATACATCATCATCCTTCCTATTGTATCCCCTTTTGCTCCCCTCCTCGATGTTATCTTTCTTCTCCCCCCCCCAACTTATTTCCTATAGTTCCTTTTGGTTTCCTCACCTTCCCTACTCCCATAGGTATCTTTCTTCCACCCTCCCTCAATTCCCATGGTGCCTTCCTTATCACTGACCTTTATGATTCTTCCCTAATCCTTCTCCTCTGACTCATTTTCATGTTTTCTTTCTGTGGTGTCACCTTTTCCTCCTCTCCCTAATATTATCTTCCTTCCCTCCTCCACTTATTCCCTAGGGTTATTAACTGTTGTCTCCACTTTCCCCCACTCCCTAATTCTAACTTCCTTCGCCCCCCACTAATTGATCATGATTCCTTCCTGTTGTCTCCCCTTTTATTCCATTCCATAATGGTACCTTCCCTCTCTCCCCACTTATTCCCTATGGTTCCTTCTTGTTATTTTACCTTTTCCTCTCCAGAATAATGGTATCTTCCTTCTCACCCCCACTCATTCCCTATGTTCTTTCTTGTTGTCTTACATTTTCCTCCCCTCTCTTATGGTATTTTCCTCCTCCCCCAGTCATTCTCCATGGTTCCTTCCAATTGCTTCACCTTTTCCTCACCTCCCTAATGGTATAATCCTTCCACTCTACTGCACTTATTTCCTATATATCCTTCCTATTGTCTGACCCCCTCCAATGGTATATTCCTTCTCCCCTCACTGAATTCCCCTTCTGTCTTCTTTATGACTCTCCTTTCTCCCCCTCCCTAATGGTATCTTCCTTCTCCCACTACTAATTCTCCATGCCTGTTGTCTCACCTTTTCCTCCCCTGCATAATGGTATCTTCCTTCTACCCCCACTTAGTTCCCATGGTTTCTTCCAGTTGGCTTACCTTTTTCTCACCTCCCTCATGGTATTTTCCTTTTCCCCTCATTCATTTTCCATGGATCCTTCCTGTTGTCTCCTCTTTTCCTACACTCCATAATGGTATCCTTTTACCCTCTCTCCCCCCACTTCTTCCCTATGATTCCTTCTGGTTGTCTCCCCTATCTATCCATCCAACCGTCCATCTATCTGTCTATTCATCCATCCATCTATCCATCTGTCAGTCTGTCTATAGTCTATTGATCAATCTGTCTATCCCTTTCCTTCCATCAATCTTTTTATTTATAATTTAACCATCTGTCCCTCCACTTACCAATATATCTATAATCAAACAATCAACCAATCTAACAAAATATCAATTCATCATATATCTATCCATCAATCAATCAATTGATCAATCAATATGCAATCTGTTATTCAGTCAGTAATTTAGTAACCAATCCTCATTCCGTAAATCCATCCAAACATCTATCCATCTTTCTATCTATAATCTGTCTATCTGTCAATACATCATCTTCCTTCCTATTGTCTCCCCTTTTGCTCCCCTCCTCGATGTTATCTTTCTTCTCCCCCCCCAACTTATTTCCTATGGTTCCTATTGGTTTCCTCACCTTCCCCACCCCCATAGGTATCTTTCTTCCACCCTCCCTCAATTCCCATGGTGTCTTCCTTATCACTGACCTTCATGATTCTTCCCTAATCCTTCTCCTCTGACTCATTTTCATGTTTTCTTTCTGTGGTGTCACCTTTTCCTCCTCTCCCTAATAGTATCTTCCTTCCCTCCTCCACTTATTCCCTAGGGTTATTAACTGTTGTCTCCACTTTCCCCCACTCCCTAATTCTAACTTCCTTCGCCCCCCACTAATTGATCATGATTCCTTCCTGTTGTCTCCCCTTTTATTCCATTCCATAATGGTAGCTTCCCTCTCTCCCCACTTATTCCCTATGGTTCCTTCTTGTTATTTTACCTTTTCCTCTCCAGAATAATGGTATCTTCCTTCTCACCCCCACTCATTCCCTATGTTCTTTCTTGTTGTCTTACCTTTTCCTCCCCTCTCTTATGGTATTTTCCTCCTCCCCCAGTCATTCTCCATGGTTCCTTCCAATTGCTTCACCTTTTCCTCACCTCCCTAATGGTATAATCCTTCCACTCTCCTGCACTTATTTCCTATATATCCTTCCTATTGTCTGACCCCCTCCAATGGTATATTCCTTCTCCCTTCACTGAATTCCCCTTCTGCCTTCTTTATGACTCTCCTTTCTCCCCCTCCCTAATGGTATCTTCCTTCTCCCACTACTAATTCTCCATGCCTGTTGTCTCACCTTTTCCTCCCCTGCATAATGGTATCTTCCTTCTACCCCCACTTAGTTCCCATGGTTTCTTCCAGTTGGCTTACCTTTTTCTCACCTCCCTCATGGTATTTTCCTTTTCCCCTCATTCATTTTCCATGGATCCTTCCTGTTGTCTCCTCTTTTCCTACACTCCATAATGGTATCCTTTTACCCTCTCTCCCCCCACTTCTTCCCTATGATTCCTTCTGGTTGTCTCCCCTATCTATCCATCCAACCGTCCATCTATCTGTCTATTCATCCATCCATCTATCCATCTGTCAGTCTGTCTATAGTCTATTGATCAATCTGTCTATCCCTTTCCTTCCATCAATCTTTTTATTTATAATTTAACCATCTGTCCCTCCACTTACCAATATATCTATAATCAAACAATCAACCAATCTAACAAAACATCAATTTATCATATATCTATCCATCAATCAATCAATTGATCAATCAATATGCAATCTGTTATTCAGTCAGTAATCTAGTAACCAATCCTCATTCCGTAAATCCATCCAAACATCTATCCATCTTTCTATCTATAATCTGTCTATCTGTCAATACATCATCTTCCTTCCTATTGTCTCCCCTTTTGCTCCCCTCCTCGATGTTATCTTTCTTCTCCCCCCCCAACTTATTTCCTATGGTTCCTATTGGTTTCCTCACCTTCCCCACCCCCATAGGTATCTTTCTTCCACCCTCCCTCAATTCCCATGGTGTCTTCCTTATCACTGACCTTCATGATTCTTCCCTAATCCTTCTCCTCTGACTCATTTTCATGTTTTCTTTCTGTGGTGTCACCTTTTCCTCCTCTCCCTAATAGTATCTTCCTTCCCTCCTCCACTTATTCCCTAGGGTTATTAACTGTTGTCTCCACTTTCCCCCACTCCCTAATTCTAACTTCCTTCGCCCCCCACTAATTGATCATGATTCCTTCCTGTTGTCTCCCCTTTTATTCCATTCCATAATGGTACCTTCCCTCTCTCCCCACTTATTCCCTATGGTTCCTTCTTGTTATTTTACCTTTTCCTCTCCAGAATAATGGTATCTTCCTTCTCACCCCCACTCATTCCCTATGTTCTTTCTTGTTGTCTTACCTTTTCCTCCCCTCTCTTATGGTATTTTCCTCCTCCCCCAGTCATTCTCCATGGTTCCTTCCAATTGCTTCACCTTTTCCTCACCTCCCTAATGGTATAATCCTTCCACTCTCCTGCACTTATTTCCTATATATCCTTCCTATTGTCTGACCCCCTCCAATGGTATATTCCTTCTCCCTTCACTGAATTCCCCTTCTGCCTTCTTTATGACTCTCCTTTCTCCCCCTCCCTAATGGTATCTTCCTTCTCCCACTACTAATTCTCCATGCCTGTTGTCTCACCTTTTCCTCCCCTGCATAATGGTATCTTCCTTCTACCCCCACTTAGTTCCCATGGTTTCTTCCAGTTGGCTTACCTTTTTCTCACCTCCCTCATGGTATTTTCCTTTTTCCCTCATTCATTTTCCATGGATCCTTCCTGTTGTCTCCTCTTTTCCTACACTCCATAATGGTATCCTTTTACCCTCTCTCCCCCCACTTCTTCCCTATGATTCCTTCTGGTTATCTCCCCTATCTATCCATCCAACCGTCCATCTATCTGTCTATTCATCCATCCATCTATCCATCTGTCAGTCTGTCTATAGTCTATTGATCAATCTGTCTATCCCTTTCCTTCCATCAATCTTTTTATTTATAATTTAACCATCTGTCCCTCCACTTACCAATATATCTATAATCAAACAATCAACCAATCTATCAAAACATCAATTTATCATATATCTATCCATCAATCAATCAATTGATCAATCAATATGCAATCTGTTATTCAGTCAGTAATCTAGTAACCAATCCTCAATCCGTAAATCCATCCAAACATCTATCCATCTTTCTATCTATAATCTGTCTATCTGTCAATACATCATCTTCCTTCCTATTGTCTCCCCTTTTGCTCCCCTCCTCGATGTTATCTTTCTTCTCCCCCCCCAACTTATTTCCTATGGTTCCTATTGGTTTCCTCACCTTCCCCACCCCCATAGGTATCTTTCTTCCACCCTCCCTCAATTCCCATGGTGTCTTCCTTATCACTGACCTTCATGATTCTTCCCTAATCCTTCTCCTCTGACTCATTTTCATGTTTTCTTTCTGTGGTGTCACCTTTTCCTCCTCTCCCTAATAGTATCTTCCTTCCCTCCTCCACTTATTCCCTAGGGTTATTAACTGTTGTCTCCACTTTCCCCCACTCCCTAATTCTAACTTCCTTCGCCCCCCACTAATTGATCGTGATTCCTTCCTGTTGTCTCCCCTTTTATTCCATTCCATAATGGTACCTTCCCTCTCTCCCCACTTATTCCCTATGGTTCCTTCTTGTTATTTTACCTTTTCCTCTCCAGAATAATGGTATCTTCCTTCTCACCCCCACTCATTCCCTATGTTCTTTCTTGTTGTCTTACCTTTTCCTCCCCTCTCTTATGGTATTTTCCTCCTCCCCCAGTCATTCTCCATGGTTCCTTCCAATTGCTTCACCTTTTCCTCACCTCCCTAATGGTATAATCCTTCCACTCTCCTGCACTTATTTCCTATATATCCTTCCTATTGTCTGACCCCCTCCAATGGTATATTCCTTCTCCCTTCACTGAATTCCCCTTCTGCCTTCTTTATGACTCTCCTTTCTCCCCCTCCCTAATGGTATCTTCCTTCTCCCACTACTAATTCTCCATGCCTGTTGTCTCACCTTTTCCTCCCCTGCATAATGGTATCTTCCTTCTACCCCCACTTAGTTCCCATGGTTTCTTCCAGTTGGCTTACCTTTTTCTCACCTCCCTCATGGTATTTTCCTTTTTCCCTCATTCATTTTCCATGGATCCTTCCTGTTGTCTCCTCTTTTCCTACACTCCATAATGGTATCCTTTTACCCTCTCTCCCCCCACTTCTTCCCTATGATTCCTTCTGGTTATCTCCCCTATCTATCCATCCAACCGTCCATCTATCTGTCTATTCATCCATCCATCTATCCATCTGTCAGTCTGTCTATAGTCTATTGATCAATCTGTCTATCCCTTTCCTTCCATCAATCTTTTTATTTATAATTTAACCATCTGTCCCTCCACTTACCAATATATCTATAATCGAACAATCAACCAATCTATCAAAACATCAATTTATCATATATCTATCCATCAATCAATCAATTGATCAATCAATATGCAATCTGTTATTCAGTCAGTAATCTAGTAACCAATCCTAATTCCGTAAATCCATCCAAACATCTATCCATCTTTCTATCTATAATCTGTCTATCTGTCAATACATCATCTTTCTTCCTATTGTCTCCCCTTTTGCTCCCCTCCTCGATGTTATCTTTCTTCTCCCCCCCCAACTTATTTCCTATGGTTCCTATTGGTTTCCTCACCTTCCCCACCCCCATAGGTATCTTTCTTCCACCCTCCCTCAATTCCCATGGTGTCTTCCTTATCACTGACCTTCATGATTCTTCCCTAATCCTTCTCCTCTGACTCATTTTCATGTTTTCTTTCTGTGGTGTCACCTTTTCCTCCTCTCCCTAATAGTATCTTCCTTCCCTCCTCCACTTATTCCCTAGGGTTATTAACTGTTGTCTCCACTTTCCCCCACTCCCTAATTCTAACTTCCTTCGCCCCCACTAATTGATCATGATTCCTTCCTGTTGTCTCCCCTTTTATTCCATTCCATAATGGTACCTTCCCTCTCTCCCCACTTATTCCCTATGGTTCCTTCTTGTTATTTTACCTTTTCCTCTCCAGAATAATGGTATCTTCCTTCTCACCCCCACTCATTCCCTATGTTCTTTCTTGTTGTCTTACCTTTTCCTCCCCTCTCTTATGGTATTTTCCTCCTCCCCCAGTCATTCTCCATGGTTCCTTCCAATTGCTTCACCTTTTCCTCACCTCCCTAATGGTATAATCCTTCCACTCTCCTGCACTTATTTCCTATATATCCTTCCTATTGTCTGACCCCCTCCAATGGTATATTCCTTCTCCCTTCACTGAATTCCCCTTCTGCCTTCTTTATGACTCTCCTTTCTCCCCCTCCCTAATGGTATCTTCCTTCTCCCACTACTAATTCTCCATGCCTGTTGTCTCACCTTTTCCTCCCCTGCATAATGGTATCTTCCTTCTACCCCCACTTAGTTCCCATGGTTTCTTCCAGTTGGCTTACCTTTTTCTCACCTCCCTCATGGTATTTTCCTTTTTCCCTCATTCATTTTCCATGGATCCTTCCTGTTGTCTCCTCTTTTCCTACACTCCATAATGGTATCCTTTTACCCTCTCTCCCCCCACTTCTTCCCTATGATTCCTTCTGGTTATCTCCCCTATCTATCCATCCAACCGTCCATCTATCTGTCTATTCATCCATCCATCTATCCATCTGTCAGTCTGTCTATAGTCTATTGATCAATCTGTCTATCCCTTTCCTTCCATCAATCTTTTTATTTATAATTTAACCATCTGTCCCTCCACTTACCAATATATGTATAATCAAACAATCAACCAATCTATCAAAACACCAATTTATCATATATCTATCCATCAATCAATCAATTGATCAATCAATATGCAATCTGTTATTCAGTCAGTAATCTAGTAACCAATCCTCAATCCGTAAATCCATCCAAACATCTATCCATCTTTCTATCTATAATCTGTCTATCTGTCAATACATCATCATCCTTCCTATTGTCTCCCCTTTTGCTCCCCTCCTCGATGTTATCTTTCTTCTCCCCCCCCCAACTTATTTCCTATAGTTCCTTTTGGTTTCCTCACCTTCCCTACTCCCATAGGTATCTTTCTTCCACCCTCCCTCAATTCCCATGGTGCCTTCCTTATCACTGACCTTCATGATTCTTCCCTAATCCTTCTCCTCTGACTCATTTTCATGTTTTCTTTCTGTGGTGTCACCTTTTCCTCCTCTCCCTAATAGTATCTTCCTTCCCTCCTCCACTTATTCCCTAGGGTTATTAACTGTTGTCTCCACTTTCCCCCACTCCCTAATTCTAACTTCCTTCGCCCCCCACTAATTGATCGTGATTCCTTCCTGTTGTCTCCCCTTTTATTCCATTCCATAATGGTACCTTCCCTCTCTCCCCACTTATTCCCTATGGTTCCTTCTTGTTATTTTACCTTTTCCTCTCCAGAATAATGGTATCTTCCTTCTCACCCCCACTCATTCCCTATGTTCTTTCTTGTTGTCTTACCTTTTCCTCCCCTCTCTTATGGTATTTTCCTCCTCCCCCAGTCATTCTCCATGGTTCCTTCCAATTGCTTCACCTTTTCCTCACCTCCCTAATGGTATAATCCTTCCACTCTCCTGCACTTATTTCCTATATATCCTTCCTATTGTCTGACCCCCTCCAATGGTATATTCCTTCTCCCCTCACTGAATTCCCCTTCTGTCTTCTTTATGACTCTCCTTTCTCCCCCTCCCTAATGGTATCTTCCTTCTCCCACTACTAATTCTCCATGCCTGTTGTCTCACCTTTTCCTCCCCTGCATAATGGTATCTTCCTTCTACCCCCACTTAGTTCCCATGGTTTCTTCCAGTTGGCTTACCTTTTTCTCACCTCCCTCATGGTATTTTCCTTTTTCCCTCATTCATTTTCCATGGATCCTTCCTGTTGTCTCCTCTTTTCCTACACTCCATAATGGTATCCTTTTACCCTCTCTCCCCCCACTTCTTCCCTATGATTCCTTCTGGTTGTCTCCCCTATCTATCCATCCAACCGTCCATCTATCTGTCTATTCATCCATCCATCTATCCATCTGTCAGTCTGTCTATAGTCTATTGATCAATCTGTCTATCCCTTTCCTTCCATCAATCTTTTTATTTATAATTTAACCATCTGTCCCTCCACTTACCAATATATCTATAATCAAACAATCAACCAATCTAACAAAACATCAATTTATCATATATCTATCCATCAATCAATCAATTGATCAATCAATATGCAATCTGTTATTCAGTCAGTAATCTAGTAACCAATCCTCATTCCGTAAATCCATCCAAACATCTATCCATCTTTCTATCTATAATCTGTCTATCTGTCAATACATCATCTTCCTTCCTATTGTCTCCCCTTTTGCTCCCCTCCTCGATGTTATCTTTCTTCTCCCCCCCCAACTTATTTCCTATGGTTCCTATTGGTTTCCTCACCTTCCCCACCCCCATAGGTATCTTTCTTCCACCCTCCCTCAATTCCCATGGTGTCTTCCTTATCACTGACCTTCATGATTCTTCCCTAATCCTTCTCCTCTGACTCATTTTCATGTTTTCTTTCTGTGGTGTCACCTTTTCCTCCTCTCCCTAATAGTATCTTCCTTCCCTCCTCCACTTATTCCCTAGGGTTATTAACTGTTGTCTCCACTTTCCCCCACTCCCTAATTCTAACTTCCTTTGCCCCCCACTAATTGATCATGATTCCTTCCTGTTGTCTCCCCTTTTATTCCATTCCATAATGGTACCTTCCCTCTCTCCCCACTTATTCCCTATGGTTCCTTCTTGTTATTTTACCTTTTCCTCTCCAGAATAATGGTATCTTCCTTCTCACCCCCACTCATTCCCTATGTTCTTTCTTGTTGTCTTACCTTTTCCTCCCCTCTCTTATGGTATTTTCCTCCTCCCCCAGTCATTCTCCATGGTTCCTTCCAATTGCTTCACCTTTTCCTCACCTCCCTAATGGTATAATCCTTCCACTCTCCTGCACTTATTTCCTATATATCCTTCCTATTGTCTGACCCCCTCCAATGGTATATTCCTTCTCCCTTCACTGAATTCCCCTTCTGCCTTCTTTATGACTCTCCTTTCTCCCCCTCCCTAATGGTATCTTCCTTCTCCCACTACTAATTCTCCATGCCTGTTGTCTCACCTTTTCCTCCCCTGCATAATGGTATCTTCCTTCTACCCCCACTTAGTTCCCATGGTTTCTTCCAGTTGGCTTACCTTTTTCTCACCTCCCTCATGGTATTTTCCTTTTTCCCTCATTCATTTTCCATGGATCCTTCCTGTTGTCTCCTCTTTTCCTACACTCCATAATGGTATCCTTTTACCCTCTCTCCCCCCACTTCTTCCCTATGATTCCTTCTGGTTATCTCCCCTATCTATCCATCCAACCGTCCATCTATCTGTCTATTCATCCATCCATCTATCCATCTGTCAGTCTGTCTATAGTCTATTGATCAATCTGTCTATCCCTTTCCTTCCATCAATCTTTTTATTTATAATTTAACCATCTGTCCCTCCACTTACCAATATATCTATAATCGAACAATCAACCAATCTATCAAAACATCAATTTATCATATATCTATCCATCAATCAATCAATTGATCAATCAATATGCAATCTGTTATTCAGTCAGTAATCTAGTAACCAATCCTCAATCCGTAAATCCATCCAAACATCTATCCATCTTTCTATCTATAATCTGTCTATCTGTCAATACATCATCATCCTTCCTATTGTATCCCCTTTTGCTCCCCTCCTCGATGTTATCTTTCTTCTCCCCCCCCCCAACTTATTTCCTATAGTTCCTTTTGGTTTCCTCACCTTCCCTACTCCCATAGGTATCTTTCTTCCACCCTCCCTCAATTCCCATGGTGCCTTCCTTATCACTGACCTTTATGATTCTTCCCTAATCCTTCTCCTCTGACTCATTTTCATGTTTTCTTTCTGTGGTGTCACCTTTTCCTCCTCTCCCTAATAGTATCTTCCTTCCCTCCTCCACTTATTCCCTAGGGTTATTAACTGTTGTCTCCACTTTCCCCCACTCCCTAATTCTAACTTCCTTCGCCCCCCACTAATTGATCGTGATTCCTTCCTGTTGTCTCCCCTTTTATTCCATTCCATAATGGTACCTTCCCTCTCTCCCCACTTATTCCCTATGGTTCCTTCTTGTTATTTTACCTTTTCCTCTCCAGAATAATGGTATCTTCCTTCTCACCCCCACTCATTCCCTATGTTCTTTCTTGTTGTCTTACCTTTTCCTCCCCTCTCTTATGGTATTTTCCTCCTCCCCCAGTCATTCTCCATGGTTCCTTCCAATTGCTTCACCTTTTCCTCACCTCCCTAATGGTATAATCCTTCCACTCTCCTGCACTTATTTCCTATATATCCTTCCTATTGTCTGACCCCCTCCAATGGTATATTCCTTCTCCCCTCACTGAATTCCCCTTCTGTCTTCTTTATGACTCTCCTTTCTCCCCCTCCCTAATGGTATCTTCCTTCTCCCACTACTAATTCTCCATGCCTGTTGTCTCACCTTTTCCTCCCCTGCATAATGGTATCTTCCTTCTACCCCCACTTAGTTCCCATGGTTTCTTCCAGTTGGCTTACCTTTTTCTCACCTCCCTCATGGTATTTTCCTTTTCCCCTCATTCATTTTCCATGGATCCTTCCTGTTGTCTCCTCTTTTCCTACACTCCATAATGGTATCCTTTTACCCTCTCTCCCCCCACTTCTTCCCTATGATTCCTTCTGGTTGTCTCCCCTATCTATCCATCCAACCGTCCATCTATCTGTCTATTCATCCATCCATCTATCCATCTGTCAGTCTGTCTATAGTCTATTGATCAATCTGTCTATCCCTTTCCTTCCATCAATCTTTTTATTTATAATTTAACCATCTGTCCCTCCACTTACCAATATATCTATAATCGAACAATCAACCAATCTATCAAAATATCAATTCATCATATATCTATCCATCAATCAATCAATTGATCAATCAATATGCAATCTGTTATTCAGTCAGTAATCTAGTAACCAATCCCCAATCCGTAAATCCATCCAAACATCTATCCATCTTTCTATCTATAATCTGTCTATCTGTCAATACATCATCTTCCTTCCTATTGTCTCCCCTTTTGCTCCCCTCTTCAATTTTATCTTTCTTCTCCCCCCCCAACTTATTTCCTATGGTTCCTATTGGTTTCCTCACCTTCCCCACCCCCATAGGTATCTTTCTTCCACCCTCCCTCAATTCCCATGGTGTCTTCCTTATCACTGACCTTCATGATTCTTCCCTAATCCTTCTCCTCTGACTCATTTTCATGTTTTCTTTCTGTGGTGTCACCTTTTCCTCCTCTCCCTAATAGTATCTTCCTTCCCTCCTCCACTTATTCCCTAGGGTTATTAACTGTTGTCTCCACTTTCCCCCACTCCCTAATTCTAACTTCCTTCGCCCCCCACTAATTGATCGTGATTCCTTCCTGTTGTCTCCCCTTTTATTCCATTCCATAATGGTACCTTCCCTCTCTCCCCACTTATTCCCTATGGTTCCTTCTTGTTATTTTACCTTTTCCTCTCCAGAATAATGGTATCTTCCTTCTCACCCCCACTCATTCCCTATGTTCTTTCTTGTTGTCTTACCTTTTCCTCCCCTCTCTTATGGTATTTTCCTCCTCCCCCAGTCATTCTCCATTGTTCCTTCCAATTGCTTCACCTTTTCCTCACCTCCCTAATGGTATAATCCTTCCACTCTCCTGCACTTATTTCCTATATATCCTTCCTATTGTCTGACCCCCTCCAATGGTATATTCCTTCTCCCTTCACTGAATTCCCCTTCTGCCTTCTTTATGACTCTCCTTTCTCCCCCTCCCTAATGGTATCTTCCTTCTCCCACTACTAATTCTCCATGCCTGTTGTCTCACCTTTTCCTCCCCTGCATAATGGTATCTTCCTTCTACCCCCACTTAGTTCCCATGGTTTCTTCCAGTTGGCTTACCTTTTTCTCACCTCCCTCATGGTATTTTCCTTTTTCCCTCATTCATTTTCCATGGATCCTTCCTGTTGTCTCCTCTTTTCCTACACTCCATAATGGTATCCTTTTACCCTCTCTCCCCCCACTTCTTCCCTATGATTCCTTCTGGTTATCTCCCCTATCTATCCATCCAACCGTCCATCTATCTGTCTATTCATCCATCCATCTATCCATCTGTCAGTCTGTCTATAGTCTATTGATCAATCTGTCTATCCCTTTCCTTCCATCAATCTTTTTATTTATAATTTAACCATCTGTCCCTCCACTTACCAATATATCTATAATCAAACAATCAACCAATCTATCAAAACACCAATTTATCATATATCTATCCATCAATCAATCAATTGATCAATCAATATGCAATCTGTTATTCAGTCAGTAATCTAGTAACCAATCCTCAATCCGTAAATCCATCCAAACATCTATCCATCTTTCTATCTATAATCTGTCTATCTGTCAATACATCATCATCCTTCCTATTGTCTCCCCTTTTGCTCCCCTCCTCGATGTTATCTTTCTTCTCCCCCCCCCCAACTTATTTCCTATAGTTCCTTTTGGTTTCCTCACCTTCCCTACTCCCATAGGTATCTTTCTTCCACCCTCCCTCAATTCCCATGGTGCCTTCCTTATCACTGACCTTTATGATTCTTCCCTAATCCTTCTCCTCTGACTCATTTTCATGTTTTCTTTCTGTGGTGTCACCTTTTCCTCCTCTCCCTAATAGTATCTTCCTTCCCTCCTCCACTTATTCCCTAGGGTTATTAACTGTTGTCTCCACTTTCCCCCACTCCCTAATTCTAACTTCCTTCGCCCCCCACTAATTGATCGTGATTCCTTCCTGTTGTCTCCCCTTTTATTCCATTCCATAATGGTACCTTCCCTCTCTCCCCACTTATTCCCTATGGTTCCTTCTTGTTATTTTACCTTTTCCTCTCCAGAATAATGGTATCTTCCTTCTCACCCCCACTCATTCCCTATGTTCTTTCTTGTTGTCTTACCTTTTCTTCCCCTCTCTTATGGTATTTTCCTCCTCCCCCAGTCATTCTCCATGGTTCCTTCCAATTGCTTCACCTTTTCCTCACCTCCCTAATGGTATAATCCTTCCACTCTCCTGCACTTATTTCCTATATATCCTTCCGATTGTCTGACCTCCTCCAATGGTATATTCCTTCTCCCTTCACTGAATTCCCCTTCTGCCTTCTTTATGACTCTCCTTTCTCCCCCTCCCTAATGGTATCTTCCTTCTCCCACTACTAATTCTCCATGCCTGTTGTCTCACCTTTTCCTCCCCTGCATAATGGTATCTTCCTTCTACCCCCACTTAGTTCCCATGGTTTCTTCCAGTTGGCTTACCTTTTTCTCACCTCCCTCATGGTATTTTCCTTTTTCCCTCATTCATTTTCCATGGATCCTTCCTGTTGTCTCCTCTTTTCCTACACTCCATAATGGTATCCTTTTACCCTCTCTCCCCCCACTTCTTCCCTATGATTCCTTCTGGTTATCTCCCCTATCTATCCATCCAACCGTCCATCTATCTGTCTATTCATCCATCCATCTATCCATCTGTCAGTCTGTCTATAGTCTATTGATCAATCTGTCTATCCCTTTCCTTCCATCAATCTTTTTATTTATAATTTAACCATCTGTCCCTCCACTTACCAATATATCTATAATCAAACAATCAACAAATCTATCAAAACATCAATTTATCATATATCTATCCATCAATCAATCAATTGATCAATCAATATGCAATCTGTTATTCAGTCAGTAATCTAGTAACCAATCCTCATTCCGTAAATCCATCCAAACATCTATCCATCTTTCTATCTATAATCTGTCTATCTGTCAATACATCATCTTCCTTCCTATTGTCTCCCCTTTTGCTCCCCTCCTCGATGTTATCTTTCTTCTCCCCCCCCAACTTATTTCCTATGGTTCCTATTGGTTTCCTCACCTTCCCCACCCCCATAGGTATCTTTCTTCCACCCTCCCTCAATTCCCATGGTGTCTTCCTTATCACTGACCTTCATGATTCTTCCCTAATCCTTCTCCTCTGACTCATTTTCATGTTTTCTTTCTGTGGTGTCACATTTTCCTCCTCTCCCTAATAGTATCTTCCTTCCCTCCTCCACTTATTCCCTAGGGTTATTAACTGTTGTCTCCACTTTCCCCCACTCCCTAATTCTAACTTCCTTCGCCCCCCACTAATTGATCATGATTCCTTCCTGTTGTCTCCCCTTTTATTCCATTCCATAATGGTACCTTCCCTCTCTCCCCACTTATTCCCTATGGTTCCTTCTTGTTATTTTACCTTTTCCTCTCCAGAATAATGGTATCTTCCTTCTCACCCCCACTCATTCCCTATGTTCTTTCTTGTTGTCTTACCTTTTCCTCCCCTCTCTTATGGTATTTTCCTCCTCCCCCAGTCAATCTCCATGGTTCCTTCCAATTGCTTCACCTTTTCCTCACCTCCCTAATGGTATAATCCTTCCACTCTCCTGCACTTATTTCCTATATATCCTTCCTATTGTCTGACCCCCTCCAATGGTATATTCCTTCTCCCCTCACTGAATTCCCCTTCTGTCTTCTTTATGACTCTCCTTTCTCCCCCTCCCTAATGGTATCTTCCTTCTCCCACTACTAATTCTCCATGCCTGTTGTCTCACCATTTCCTCCCCTGCATAATGGTATCTTCCTTCTACCCCCACTTAGTTCCCATGGTTTCTTCCAGTTGGCTTACCTTTTTCTCACCTCCCTCATGGTATTTTCCTTTTTCCCTCATTCATTTTCCATGGATCCTTCCTGTTGTCTCCTCTTTTCCTACACTCCATAATGGTATCCTTTTACCCTCTCTCCCCCCACTTCTTCCCTATGATTCCTTCTGGTTGTCTCCCCTATCTATCCATCCAACCGTCCATCTATCTGTCTATTCATCCATCCATCTATCCATCTGTCAGTCTGTCTATAGTCTATTGATCAATCTGTCTATCCCTTTCCTTCCATCAATCTTTTTATTTATAATTTAACCATCTGTCCCTCCACTTACCAATATAACTATAATCGAACAATCAACCAATCTATCAAAATATCAATTTATCATATATCTATCCATCAATCAATCAATTGATTAATCAATATGCAATCTGTTATTCAGTCAGTAATCTAGTAACCAATCCTCAATCCGTAAATCCATCCAAACATCTATCCATCTTTCTATCTATAATCTGTCTATCTGTCAATACATCATCTTCCTTCCTATTGTCTCCCCTTTTGCTCCCCTCCTCGATGTTATCTTTCTTCTCCCCCCCCAACTTATTTCCTATGGTTCCTATTGGTTTCCTCACCTTCCCCACCCCCATAGGTATCTTTCTTCCACCCTCCCTCAATTCCCATGGTGTCTTCCTTATCACTGACCTTCATGATTCTTCCCTAATCCTTCTCCTCTGACTCATTTTCATGTTTTCTTTCTGTGGTGTCACCTTTTCCTCCTCTCCCTAATAGTATCTTCCTTCCCTCCTCCACTTATTCCCTAGGGTTATTAACTGTTGTCTCCACTTTCCCCCACTCCCTAATTCTAACTTCCTTCGCCCCCCACTAATTGATCATGATTCCTTCCTGTTGTCTCCCCTTTTATTCCATTCCATAATGGTACCTTCCCTCTCTCCCCACTTATTCCCTATGGTTCCTTCTTGTTATTTTACCTTTTCCTCTCCAGAATAATGGTATCTTCCTTCTCACCCCCACTCATTCCCTATGTTCTTTCTTGTTGTCTTACCTTTTCCTCCCCTCTCTTATGGTATTTTCCTCCTCCCCCAGTCATTCTCCATGGTTCCTTCCAATTGCTTCACCTTTTCCTCACCTCCCTAATGGTATAATCCTTCCACTCTCCTGCACTTATTTCCTATATATCCTTCCTATTGTCTGACCCCCTCCAATGGTATATTCCTTCTCCCTTCACTGAATTCCCCTTCTGCCTTCTTTATGACTCTCCTTTCTCCCCCTCCCTAATGGTATCTTCCTTCTCCCACTACTAATTCTCCATGCCTGTTGTCTCACCTTTTCCTCCCCTGCATAATGGTATCTTCCTTCTACCCCCACTTAGTTCCCATGGTTTCTTCCAGTTGGCTTACCTTTTTCTCACCTCCCTCATGGTATTTTCCTTTTTCCCTCATTCATTTTCCATGGATCCTTCCTGTTGTCTCCTCTTTTCCTACACTCCATAATGGTATCCTTTTACCCTCTCTCCCCCCACTTCTTCCCTATGATTCCTTCTGGTTATCTCCCCTATCTATCCATCCAACCGTCCATCTATCTGTCTATTCATCCATCCATCTATCCATCTGTCAGTCTGTCTATAGTCTATTGATCAATCTGTCTATCCCTTTCCTTCCATCAATCTTTTTATTTATAATTTAACCATCTGTCCCTCCACTTACCAATATATCTATAATCGAACAATCAACCAATCTATCAAAACATCAATTTATCATATATCTATCCATCAATCAATCAATTGATCAATCAATATGCAATCTGTTATTCAGTCAGTAATCTAGTAACCAATCCTCATTCCGTAAATCCATCCAAACATCTATCCATCTTTCTATCTATAATCTGTCTATCTGTCAATACATCATCTTTCTTCCTATTGTCTCCCCTTTTGCTCCCCTCCTCGATGTTATCTTTCTTCTCCCCCCCCAACTTATTTCCTATGGTTCCTATTGGTTTCCTCACCTTCCCCACCCCCATAGGTATCTTTCTTCCACCCTCCCTCAATTCCCATGGTGTCTTCCTTATCACTGACCTTCATGATTCTTCCCTAATCCTTCTCCTCTGACTCATTTTCATGTTTTCTTTCTGTGGTGTCACCTTTTCCTCCTCTCCCTAATAGTATCTTCCTTCCCTCCTCCACTTATTCCCTAGGGTTATTAACTGTTGTCTCCACTTTCCCCCACTCCCTAATTCTAACTTCCTTCGCCCCCCACTAATTGATCATGATTCCTTCCTGTTGTCTCCCCTTTTATTCCATTCCATAATGGTACCTTCCCTCTCTCCCCACTTATTCCCTATGGTTCCTTCTTGTTATTTTACCTTTTCCTCTCCAGAATAATGGTATCTTCCTTCTCACCCCCACTCATTCCCTATGTTCTTTCTTGTTGTCTTACCTTTTCCTCCCCTCTCTTATGGTATTTTCCTCCTCCCCCAGTCATTCTCCATGGTTCCTTCCAATTGCTTCACCTTTTCCTCACCTCCCTAATGGTATAATCCTTCCACTCTCCTGCACTTATTTCCTATATATCCTTCCTATTGTCTGACCCCCTCCAATGGTATATTCCTTCTCCCTTCACTGAATTCCCCTTCTGCCTTCTTTATGACTCTCCTTTCTCCCCCTCCCTAATGGTATCTTCCTTCTCCCACTACTAATTCTCCATGCCTGTTGTCTCACCTTTTCCTCCCCTGCATAATGGTATCTTCCTTCTACCCCCACTTAGTTCCCATGGTTTCTTCCAGTTGGCTTACCTTTTTCTCACCTCCCTCATGGTATTTTCCTTTTTCCCTCATTCATTTTCCATGGATCCTTCCTGTTGTCTCCTCTTTTCCTACACTCCATAATGGTATCCTTTTACCCTCTCTCCCCCCACTTCTTCCCTATGATTCCTTCTGGTTATCTCCCCTATCTATCCATCCAACCGTCCATCTATCTGTCTATTCATCCATCCATCTATCCATCTGTCAGTCTGTCTATAGTCTATTGATCAATCTGTCTATCCCTTTCCTTCCATCAATCTTTTTATTTATAATTTAACCATCTGTCCCTCCACTTACCAATATATCTATAATCAAACAATCAACCAATCTATCAAAACACCAATTTATCATATATCTATCCATCAATCAATCAATTGATCAATCAATATGCAATCTGTTATTCAGTCAGTAATCTAGTAACCAATCCTCAATCCGTAAATCCATCCAAACATCTATCCATCTTTCTATCTATAATCTGTCTATCTGTCAATACATCATCATCCTTCCTATTGTCTCCCCTTTTGCTCCCCTCCTCGATGTTATCTTTCTTCTCCCCCCCCCCAACTTATTTCCTATAGTTCCTTTTGGTTTCCTCACCTTCCCTACTCCCATAGGTATCTTTCTTCCACCCTCCCTCAATTCCCATGGTGCCTTCCTTATCACTGACCTTTATGATTCTTCCCTAATCCTTCTCCTCTGACTCATTTTCATGTTTTCTTTCTGTGGTGTCACCTTTTCCTCCTCTCCCTAATAGTATCTTCCTTCCCTCCTCCACTTATTCCCTAGGGTTATTAACTGTTGTCTCCACTTTCCCCCACTCCCTAATTCTAACTTCCTTCGCCCCCCACTAATTGATCGTGATTCCTTCCTGTTGTCTCCCCTTTTATTCCATTCCATAATGGTACCTTCCCTCTCTCCCCACTTATTCCCTATGGTTCCTTCTTGTTATTTTACCTTTTCCTCTCCAGAATAATGGTATCTTCCTTCTCACCCCCACTCATTCCCTATGTTCTTTCTTGTTGTCTTACCTTTTCCTCCCCTCTCTTATGGTATTTTCCTCCTCCCCCAGTCATTCTCCATGGTTCCTTCCAATTGCTTCACCTTTTCCTCACCTCCCTAATGGTATAATCCTTCCACTCTCCTGCACTTATTTCCTATATATCCTTCCTATTGTCTGACCCCCTCCAATGGTATATTCCTTCTCCCCTCACTGAATTCCCCTTCTGTCTTCTTTATGACTCTCCTTTCACCCCCTCCCTAATGGTATCTTCCTTCTCCCACTACTAATTCTCCATGCCTGTTTTCTCACCTTTTCCTCCCCTGCATAATGGTATCTTCCTTCTAACCCCACTTAGTTCCCATGGTTTCTTCCAGTTGGCTTATCTTTTTCTCACCTCCCTCATGGTATTTTCCTTTTTCCCTCATTCATTTTCCATGGATCCTTCCTGTTGTCTCCTCTTTTCCTACACTCCATAATGGTATCCTTTTACCCTCTCTCCCCCCACTTCTTCCCTATGATTCCTTCTGGTTGTCTCCCCTATCTATCCATCCAACCGTCCATCTATCTGTCTATTCATCCATCCATCTATCCATCTGTCAGTCTGTCTATAGTCTATTGATCAATCTGTCTATCCCTTTCCTTCCATCAATCTTTTTATTTATAATTTAACCATCTGTCCCTCCACTTACCAATATATCTATAATCGAACAATCAACCAATCTATCAAAATATCAATTTATCATATATCTATCCATCAATCAATCAATTGATTAATCAATATGCAATCTGTTATTCAGTCAGTAATCTAGTAACCAATCCTCAATCCGTAAATCCATCCAAACATCTATCCATCTTTCTATCTATAATCTGTCTATCTGTCAATACATCATCTTCCTTCCTATTGTCTCCCCTTTTGCTCCCCTCCTCGATGTTATCTTTCTTCTCCCCCCCCAACTTATTTCCTATGGTTCCTATTGGTTTCCTCACCTTCCCCACCCCCATAGGTATCTTTCTTCCACCCTCCCTCAATTCCTATGGTGTCTTCCTTATCACTGACCTTCATGATTCTTCCCTAATCCTTCTCCTCTGACTCATTTTCATGTTTTCTTTCTGTGGTGTCACCTTTTCCTCCTCTCCCTAATAGTATCTTCCTTCCCTCCTCCACTTATTCCCTAGGGTTATTAACTGTTGTCTCCACTTTCCCCCACTCCCTAATTCTAACTTCCTTCGCCCCCCACTAATTGATCATGATTCCTTCCTGTTGTCTCCCCTTTTATTCCATTCCATAATGGTACCTTCCCTCTCTCCCCACTTATTCCCTATGGTTCCTTCTTGTTATTTTACCTTTTCCTCTCCAGAATAATGGTATCTTCCTTCTCACCCCCACTCATTCCCTATGTTCTTTCTTGTTGTCTTACCTTTTCCTCCCCTCTCTTATGGTATTTTCCTCCTCCCCCAGTCATTCTCCATGGTTCCTTCCAATTGCTTCACCTTTTCCTCACCTCCCTAATGGTATAATCCTTCCACTCTCCTGCACTTATTTCCTATATATCCTTCCTATTGTCTGACCCCCTCCAATGGTATATTCCTTCTCCCTTCACTGAATTCCCCTTCTGCCTTCTTTATGACTCTCCTTTCTCCCCCTCCCTAATGGTATCTTCCTTCTCCCACTACTAATTCTCCATGCCTGTTGTCTCACCTTTTCCTCCCCTGCATAATGGTATCTTCCTTCTACCCCCACTTAGTTCCCATGGTTTCTTCCAGTTGGCTTACCTTTTTCTCACCTCCCTCATGGTATTTTCCTTTTTCCCTCATTCATTTTCCATGGATCCTTCCTGTTGTCTTCTCTTTTCCTACACTCCATAATGGTATCCTTTTACCCTCTCTCCCCCCACTTCTTCCCTATGATTCCTTCTGGTTATCTCCCCTATCTATCCATCCAACCGTCCATCTATCTGTCTATTCATCCATCCATCTATCCATCTGTCAGTCTGTCTATAGTCTATTGATCAATCTGTCTATCCCTTTCCTTCCATCAATCTTTTTATTTATAATTTAACCATCTGTCCCTCCACTTACCAATATATCTATAATCGAACAATCAACCAATCTATCAAAATATCAATTTATCATATATCTATCCATCAATCAATCAATTGATTAATCAATATGCAATCTGTTATTCAGTCAGTAATCTAGTAACCAATCCTCAATCCGTAAATCCATCCAAACATCTATCCATCTTTCTATCTATAATCTGTCTATCTGTCAATACATCATCTTCCTTCCTATTGTCTCCCCTTTTGCTCCCCTCCTCGATGTTATCTTTCTTCTCCCCCCCCCAACTTATTTCCTATAGTTCCTTTTCGTTTCCTCACCTTCCCTACTCCCATAGGTATCTTTCTTCCACCCTCCCTCAATTCCCATGGTGCCTTCCTTATCACTGACCTTTATGATTCTTCCCAAATCCTTCTCCTCTGACTCATTTTCATGTTTTCTTTCTGTGGTGTCACCTTTTCCTCCTCTCCCTAATAGTATCTTCCTTCCCTCCTCCACTTATTCCCTAGTGTTATTAACTGTTGTCTCCACTTTCCCCCACTCCCTAATTCTAACTTCCTTCGCCCCCCACTAATTGATCATGATTCCTTCCTGTTGTCTCCCCTTTTATTCAATTCCATAATGGTACCTTCCCTCTCTCCCCACTTATTCCCTATGGTTCCTTCTTGTTATTTTACCTTTTCCTCTCCAGAATAATGGTATCTTCCTTCTCACCCCCACTCATTCCCTATGTTCTTTCTTGTTGTCTTACCTTTTCCTCCCCTCTCTTATGGTATTTTCCTCCTCCCCCAGTCATTCTCCATGGTTCCTTCCAATTGCTTCACCTTTTCCTCACCTCCCTAATGGTATAATCCTTCCACTCTCCTGCACTTATTTCCTATATATCCTTCCTATTGTCTGACCCCCTCCAATGGTATATTCCTTCTCCCTTCACTGAATTCCCCTTCTGCCTTCTTTATGACTCTCCTTTCTCCCCCTCCCTAATGGTATCTTCCTTCTCCCACTACTAATTCTCCATGCCTGTTGTCTCACCTTTTCCTCCCCTGCATAATGGTATCTTCCTTCTACCCCCACTTAGTTCCCATGGTTTCTTCCAGTTGGCTTACCTTTTTCTCACCTCCCTCATGGTATTTTCCTTTTTCCCTCATTCATTTTCCATGGATCCTTCCTGTTGTCTCCTCTTTTCCTACACTCCATAATGGTATCCTTTTACCCTCTCTCCCCCCACTTCTTCCCTATGATTCCTTCTGGTTATCTCCCCTATCTATCCATCCAACCGTCCATCTATCTGTCTATTCATCCATCCATCTATCCATCTGTCAGTCTGTCTATAGTCTATTGATCAATCTGTCTATCCCTTTCCTTCCATCAATCTTTTTATTTATAATTTAACCATCTGTCCCTCCACTTACCAATATATCTATAATCAAACAATCAACCAATCTATCAAAACATCAATTTATCATATATCTATCCATCAATCAATCAATTGATCAATCAATATGCAATCTGTTATTCAGTCAGTAATCTAGTAACCAATCCTCAATCCGTAAATCTATCCAAACATCTATCCATCTTTCTATCTATAATCTGTCTATCTGTCAATACATCATCTTCCTTCCTATTGTCTCCCCTTTTGCTCCCCTCCTCGATGTTATCTTTCTTCTCCCCCCCCCAACTTATTTCCTATGGTTCCTTTTGGTTTCCTCACCTTCCCCACACCCATAGGTATCTTTCTTCCACCCTCCCTCAATTCCCATGGTGTCTTCCTTATCACTGACCTTCATGATTCTTCCCTAATCCTTCTCCTCTGACTCATTTTCATGTTTTCTTTCTGTGGTGTCACCTTTTCCTCCTCTCCCTAATAGTATCTTCCTTCCCTCCTCCACTTATTCCCTAGGGTTATTAACTGTTGTCTCCACTTTCCCCCACTCCCTAATTCTAACTTCCTTCGCCCCCCACTAATTGATCATGATTCCTTCCTGTTGTCTCCCCTTTTATTCCATTCCATAATGGTACCTTCCCTCTCTCCCCACTTATTTTCTATGGTTCCTTCTTGTTATTTTACCTTTTCCTCTCCAGAATAATGGTATCTTCCTTCTCACCCCCACTCATTCCCTATGTTCTTTCTTGTTGTCTTACCTTTTCCTCCCCTCTCTTATGGTATTTTCCTCCTCCCCCAGTCATTCTCCATGGTTCCTTCCAATTGCTTCACCTTTTCCTCACCTCCCTAATGGTATAATCCTTCCACTCTCCTGCACTTATTTCCTATATATCCTTCCTATTGTCTGACCCCCTCCAATAGTATATTCCTTCTCCCCCCACTGAATTCCCCTCCTGTCTTCTTTATGACTCTCCTTTCTCCCCCTCCCTAATGGTATCTTCCTTCTCCCACTACTAATTCTCCATGCCTGTTGTCTCACCTTTTCCTCCCCTGCATAATGGTATCTTCCTTCTACCCCCACTTAGTTCCCATGGTTTCTTCCAGTTGGCTTACCTTTTTCTCACCTCCCTCATGGTATTTTCCTTTTTCCCTCATTCATTTTCCATGGATCCTTCCTGTTGTCTCCTCTTTTCCTACACTCCATAATGGTATCCTTTTACCCTCTCTCCCCCCACTTCTTCCCTATGAATCCTTCTGGTTGTCTCCCTATCTATCCATCCAACCGTCCATCTATCTGTCTATTCATCCATCCATCTATCCATCTGTCAGTCTGTCTATAGTCTATTGATCAATCTGTCTATCCCTTTCTTTCCATCAATCTTTTTATTTATAATTTAACCATCTGTCCCTCCACTTACCAATATATCTATAATCGAACAATCAACCAATCTATCAAAACATCAATTTATCATATATCTATCCATCAATCAATCATTTGATCAATCAATATGCAATCTGTTATTCAGTCAGTAATCTAGTAACCAATCCTCAATCCGTAAATCCATCCAAACATCTATCCATCTTTCTATCTATAATCTGTCTATCTGTCAATACATCATCTTCCTTCCTATTGTCTCCCCTTTTGCTCCCCTCCTCGATGTTATCTTTCTTCTCCCCCCCCCCAACTTATTTCCTATAGTTCCTTTTGGTTTCCTCACCTTCCCTACTCCCATAGGTATCTTTCTTCCACCCTCCCTCAATTCCCATGGTGCCTTCCTTATCACTGACCTTTATGATTCTTCCCAAATCCTTGTCCTCTGACTCATTTTCATGTTTTCTTTCTGTGGTGTCACCTTTTCCTCCTCTCCCTAATAGTATCTTCCTTCCCTCCTCCACTTATTCCCTAGGGTTATTAACTGTTGTCTCCACTTTCCCCCACTCCCTAATTCTAACTTCCTTCAACCCCGACTAATTGATCATGATTCCTTCCTGTTGTCTCCCCTTTTATTCCATTCCATAATGGTACCTTCCCTCTCTCCCCACTTATTCCCTATGGTTCCTTCTTGTTATTTTACCTTTTCCTCTCCAGAATAATGGTATCTTCCTTCTCACCCCCACTCATTCCCTATGTTCTTTCTTGTTGTCTTACCTTTTCCTCCCCTCTCTTATGGTATTTTCCTCCTCCCCCAGTCATTGTCCATGGTTCCTTCCAATTGCTTCACCTTTTCCTCACCTCCCTAATGGTATAATCCTTCCACTCTCCTGCACTTATTTCCTATATATCCTTCCTATTGTCTGACCCCCTCCAATGGTATATTCCTTCTCCCCTCACTGAATTCCCCATCTGTCTTCTTTATGACTCTCCTTTCTCCCCCTCCCTAATGGTATCTTCCTTCTCCCACTACTAATTCTCCATGCCTGTTGTCTCACCTTTTCCTCCCCTGCATAATGGTATCTTCCTTCTACCCACACTTAGTTCCCATGGTTTCTTCCAGTTGGCTTACCTTTTTCTCACCTCCCTCATGGTATTTTCCTTTTTCCCTCATTCATTTTCCATGGATCCTTCCTGTTGTCTCCTCTTTTCCTACACTCCATAATGGTATCCTTTTACCCTCTCTCCCCCCACTTCTTCCCTATGATTCCTTCTGGTTGTCTCCCCTATCTATCCATCCAACCGTCCATCTATCTGTCTATTCATCCATCCATCTATCCATCTGTCAGTCTGTCTATAGTCTATTGATCAATCTGTCTATCCCTTTCTTTCCATCAATCTTTTTATTTATAATTTAACCATCTGTCCCTCCACTTACCAATATATCTATAATCGAACAATCAACCAATCTATCAAAATATCAATTTATCATATATCTATCCATCAATCAATCAATTGATCAATCAATATGCAATCTGTTATTCAGTCAGTAATCTAGTAACCAATCCTCAATCCGTAAATCCATCCAAACATCTATCCATCTTTCTATCTATAATCTGTTTGTCTATCTGTCAATACATCATCTTCTCTCCATCTATCCATTCTTCCATTTATCTGTCTATTCACCTGTCGATCCTTGCATAATCCATCTATCAATAGACCTATCATTATTTATCTATTGGGCAATCAATCTACTAATCAATAAATATGTAATCAATAATCCAATCTATAAACTATCAATCTTTTCATCCATCTGTTCATCCAACTCTATTTGTATCTACCCCTCATTTATCTATCCAGCCATCTATTTATCCATTTGCCGATCTATGTACTGAAGTTTTGCATTTCATTATGTGAGTCTGGACACCCAGAATTTCAATTAATGGAACCGATATTATTTATTAGTTATACATGCCTAACTGGCCTGGGCAACCTTCCTAGTTGAAGTTGCACCAGAATGAAGTTACAATACAGCTTGTATAGGGTACAAGATAGAAAACAGTGTTCATTATGAGACATAACCTTGATGGAGCAAGCAGCCTTATCATCTAGAAGCTAAATTGGTCAGTGGTGTGGGGTACAAGGCATTCCTTGTATCTTATCCCAGTTGCCAGCACTAAGGGAGTTCTTTTCTCATGGATTCTAACTATTCTGAACTGACTGACCTTCACAGGAAAGCTCATTTCTGAATTCTACTTTCCCAGAGAAAAACTGATTTTTCTGGTCAATGACTTAGTTTACCTCACTTCAGTACCTGTATATAATCTCTCTATCCATCTATCTATAACTATCTATCTATAAAGCAATCTATTGATCAATCACTCTATAATCAATTAATCCATCTGTCTTTCTGTCTCTCTATCCATAATCTATCGATCTATCCATCTATGTATAATCGATCGATCTGTCTACTCATCTATCAATCTATAATTTATCAACCTAGCATTCTGTCATATATCTATCAATCTATCAATCACTCTATAATATATCAATAAATATTCTATCAATCATAAATCTATCCATCCATCCGCCATCTTTCTCTCTATTCATCTATCCAGCTAACTATCCATCTCTCAATCTACCTATCATCTATCAATTTTTCTAAATATCATATCAATTTATAATCAATCTCTTAATGGATCCATAATTCTGTCATGTCAGTCTATCCATGCAATTATCAATCAATATCAATACATCAATCTCTCCCCTATCAATAAGTGAATATATAATCTATAATTCAATCTATAATCTATCAATCTCTGATGTATTAATCATCTATCCATCCATCTCACCACCTGCCTCTATCAATCTGTCTTTAATCTACCAATCTATCAATCAATTTATACACTAAAAATCAACCTATAAATCTATCATATATCTGTCTGTGTATTCATCTGTATATCCCTGAGTCTATGTATAATCTAAAAATCTGTCTCAGCAATCTAACATTCTTACCAATGTATATATCTATAATCAATCTGTCCATTAACTTATCAGTATATAATCTATAATAGATCTATCCATTTATCTATTCATCCATCCATCTGTCCAACAGGCCTATTCTGTCTCTTCATCTAAAAATCCATCCATTTTTCAAATTCTGATCCCTCAATCTAAAATCTATTAATCAGTCAATCCAACTGTCTCTCTCTGTCTGTCAATCCATCACCTATTTTAACTTAGTCAATTTTTAAAATATAATAACCTCATTAATATAATTAGTTTTCTTCATACTCCTGTGGATTTTAGTGAGTCTGGGGTGTCCTTTCAGGAGGGCAGCACCTCAAAAGGACTTCAAAGCTTTGATTTGGAGTCAGCATTGATAAAGATCATGAAGTCCAACCTCCATGTTTTATCCATTTAAAAACTCAGGTGAGGTGACACGATATGCCTTGGGTTACAAAGGGAAAGGAGTAATCCATGGCCTTTTCCTAAAGAAAGAAACCTTTGCCTCTCTTATGAGCATCAGATCTCATCAGGATGAATAAATTTTTACATTTAGATTTTTACTAAAAGCCCAATTCATCTTTCCATCATTGTTCATTAATGAGATTACCCTAGACTGTGTGTGTGTTTGCGCTATATTCTATTTGGGCCATTAGGATCATATTCCTGTAATCTAAGTAGTTTAGCAGATTCCATTATCAGCAATAATTTACATAGCATTGTAATCAACTGCTCTTCAAACACTGTACAGAAGTCACTTAAACTTGTGTGGATCATGTTTTGGTTCACGGGACTTTCTGGGGTGTCACAGCGTAGACTCTGTCATTTATGAAGCCGTTCATCTCCATGTCCAGAAGCCTATGGAGGACTGTACCCTCCCCACTTCCCTGGACATCTTGACTGAAGAGGATTCTTCTAATAATGGCCCTGAGACAAAGGAGAATAAAGGAAGAGCTTGCTTTTAGCTCTTCTTTGCTTGCCATCACCATCCTCCACGTTCCTTCTCCTTCTTCATTTGGATGCCCTTCATCTATGATTCCTCATTGCCAAAAGTATGCGTTTAACCTTCTCACCTACTTTTGACCTGCTTGGGGAGATTCTCTGATGAAATACTTCTTTTTTCAATGGCCCTCAAACAAAATGACTTTAAAATTGATTCGCCTCATACCCAGAAGCATGAAATGTTTTCAATGACTCCTAAATCTTCTCTGGCAATAAGGATTTATTCACTTAAGAATAAATGCTTTTTTATTTGAGATCTCTGGGATAATGTGGAACGTTAATTTTGTAGTGATACTAATCAGGCAAATCAATGATTGAAAAATATGTAGAGACTCCTCTGGAGGCTTTCCAAAAAAGAGAGACAAACTGCCAAGGTCTGACAGACACAAGGCCTTGTTAAAAATAAAGTTATTCTACAATTCCACATTTACTCTACTGTTTTTGAGTATCAGCTCAGTATCCACCATGATGAAACTTGGCTGATAAAGGAAAACAGTAGTCAAAGAATATATCAGAGAAGAAACAAATGGACTTAGTCACCACTGCCTTGATAAATCCAAATCCAGAAACTGCAAAGAAAGGAGCTCCTTGTCCCACAAAAAAAAGAGAAGCATCCTAGTATAAAATACAATTCGTCCAGGAGGAGACGGAGAGGGAAAGGACATGAATCATATAACCATGGAAAAATATGGCCACAGCTTTTTCCATTGAACTACGATTTCCTTTACACTAGGAATCTATTTAGATGTCTACCTAAGGTGGAACTTCAAAAATTAAGAAGAAAAATCTGTTATTTTAATTTGCATTTGTCTGATAAATAATGACTTTGGGCATTGTTTCATATAACTGTATAGCATTAAAAGGACTTTCTTAATTCTCTCTCTGTCTCTTTAAGGGTCAGGAAAACAAAGATTTCTAAATGGGAATTGACAGATGTCTGTGAGAGAAAGCTTCAGATTCTGTTACCTAAGAGACAAGGAAGCTATTTAAGGAAGGAATCAGTAGACAGTGAAGCTTTTACCTCTGGACCTGGAGGGAGCAGGAGGTCAGTCTTGGCCTCTCAGTGAAGAGTCACAAATGACAGTTTTTACTACTGACAGTTGGGATAGAGAAATGGATTTAAAGAGGTCATAGGTGATGAATGTGTATTTATTAGTCTAGGTAGGTAGTTAGTGAATAAATTTCTAAGTAGAGTAGATTAAATTAGGCCTGGCCAGGCCAGACAGAAGAACCTGTCTTTAAAGACTGTTAGAGTAAAGGTTTTAGAAATTTTAGCTCGGATTAAGAATTTAGGTATACTCATAAGGTATTAGAGTAATAATCTCTCTTTCCTCCTTTCTATTTTCTATCTGTACTTCTTCTCAAATTAAGCTAAGTGTTTTATCAAACTGTTCACCTCACTTTTGTCAAACTCCTTTCAATTAACCCTTACAATAGCTTTGATTTATTTCTCTAAAAATTGCTTCTTCATACCCTGTGACCATTTATCAACTGAGGAATGACTCCCATTCTTATAAATTGACAGAGTTCCCTATTATATTTGAGATAGGAGACCTTTCTCTGAGAAACTGTCTAAATATTTTCCCCTAATTTTCTTCTTTCCTTCTAATCTTGGCTACATTGGTTTTATTTGTATAAAACCTTTAATTTTGTGGAATCAAAATTATCCATTTCATAACTGACAATACTCTCTGTCTCTCATTTATTCATAAATTCTCCTATCCATAAATCTGATAGTAATGTTCCATGTTCTTCTACTATCTCCCTTTGTATTTAGATCATGTATCCATTTTGACCTTATCTTAGAAAATATTGTAAGCTATTGGTATATACGTATTTTCTGCTAGACTGTTCTCCAGTTTTCCCAAAAGTTTTTGCCAAATAGTGAATTCTTATCCCAAAAATTTAAATCTTTACATTTCACAAATTCATAGTTACTATAATCATTTACTACTCTATATTATATATCTACTATGTGAAAAGAATCCACCTTTTTCTTAACCAGTAAGAGATAGTTTTGAAAATTACTGCTTTACAATACAGTTAAAGATCTGGTACTTCTAGATCTCTTTCTTTTATATTTCCTTTCATTAATTCCCTTAATATTCTTGACCTTTGTTTCATCCCAATGAATTTTATTATTATTTCCAGCTCTAAGAAAAAATTTTGGGGAAATTTAATTGGAATGACATTGAATAAATTGATTACTTTAAGAAGCATTGTCATTATTACTATATTGGCTCTACCCATCCATGAACAATGAACATTTCCCCAATTATTTAAATAGGACTTTATTTGTATAAAAAGCATTTAATCATGTTCGTGTAGCACCTGTGTTTGTCTTGGCTGGTATACTACCAGGCATTTTATGCTATTTATGGTTATTTTAAATTGGGTATCTCTTAATATCTCTACTTATATTGCTTGCTTGTATATGGAAATTCTGGTGATTTATGTGACGTTATTTTGTATCCTGCTACTTTGCTAAAATTATTCATTGCTTCAACTAGCTTTTTAATTAAATCTATGTAATTTTCTAAGTAGACCATCATATCATCTGCAGAAAGATAGTTTTAATTACTTTATTAACCTTTCTAACTCCTTCAATTTCCTTTTCTTATTGCTATTGCTACCATTTTCTATTGCTAGCAGATAATTTTTTAAACATGGTTTTATTTGGTTATTTTCAAACATTATTCATTGGAAACAAAGATCATTTTCTTTTCCTCCCTCCCCCTCTCACCACCCCTCCCATAGCCGCTACACAATTCCACTGGGTATCACATGTATCTTAGATTCGAACCCATTTCCATGTTGTTGGTATTTGCATTAGGGTGTTCATTTAGAGTCTCTCCTCAATCATATCCCCTCAACCCCTGTAGTCAAGCAGTTGCTTTTCCTCGGTGTTTTTACTCCCACAGTTTGTCCTCTGCTTGTGGATAGTATTTTTTCTCCTAGATCTCTGCAGATTGTTCAGGGACATTGCATTGACACTAATGGAGAAGTCCATTATGTTCAATTGTACCACACAGTATTTCAGTCTCTGTGTACAATGTTTTCCTGGTTCTGCTCCTTTCACTCTGCATCACTTCCTGGAGGTTGTTCCAGTCCCCATGGAATTCCTCCACTTTATTATTCCTTTTAGCATAATAGTATTCCATCACCAACATATACCACAATTTGTTCAGCCATTCCCCAATTGATGGGCATCCCCTAGTTTCCAATTTTTTGCCACCACAAAGAGCGCAGCTATGAATATTCTTGTACAAGTCTTTTTCCTTATTATCTCTTTGGGGTACAAACCCAGCAGTGCAATGGCTGGATCAAAGGACAGTCTTTTATCGCCCTTTGGGCATAGTTCCAAATTGCCCTCCAGAATGGTTGGATCAATTCACAACTTCACCAGCAGTGAATTAATGTCCCGCTAGCAGATAATTTTGAATAGTAGTTGTGGTAATGGGTATTGTTGTTCCACTCCTGATTTTAATGGGAAGATTTTTTACCTCATCACCATTACAAATAATGCTATCTTTTGGTTATACATAGATGCTTCTTATCATTTTTAGTAATAAACCATTTATAACTGTGCTTTCAAGTGTTCTCTATGGGAATAAATGTTGTATTTTGTCAAAAGCTTTTTCTGCACCCATTCATATAATCATATGATTTTTTTGTTATTGATATAATCAATTATGTCAATGGCTTGCCTTATATTAAGCCATCCCTAAATTCCTGATATATTCATTCTTTTAGAGATTTGTTTTTCTTCTGTTTTTCTAAGTAATATTAACAAATAATTAAGCTATTTCATTGGTTTTTCCATAAAATCAACAGAAGTTTTATTTTTTATTTTTTAATTCAATAATTTTTTTATGTTTAATTTTTTTAATGTCAGTCTTTAAGAGCCAAGCCAGAGGTCTCCCAGAGGGTAGGGCCACTCTCTCTAGGTGTAGCGGTTAGGTTGCATAATGCTTCATGCTTAATCCTATCTGTGTAGGCATCACACAGCACTCTGCCATGGCAAGAGGTTCCTTTATTATACAGATTCAGTGAGTACATCCTTTTCAATCACACAATCAATTTTCTATGTATATGGTTCCATAGAACTGAACAACAGACACAAAGCCTGAGGAGATAGTCAACAAAACATTGTTGCTACAACAGAGATCAAGATAAATGACGTGAGTAGGATAATCTGGGGGTTAGTGAGGAGTTTCAGTGTTTCAGTCAACAGTTTATTTTTGTCATAATAAATAACTACTTAAAAAATATTTAGAAGAATCATTGTTACTTTTGGTCACCTTTCACAATCTATCACAATTAGTTAGGAGATGGGTAACAAAACATTTCATAGCCAGGTACAGGGTTAGAGGATAATTGAATGACAAACCAGATTTGGGGTTTTCTTCCATTTACAAGGTCTATTTTTCTTATGTTACTTTAAAGCACCTGGCAATGTTATCTGGTTTCTGTCTACAAACAGATTCAGTGGATTGAGACCTGAGTTTTAAGGTGATTAATGTTCTTGACTTGCCTGGCTTGTAATGGGAATAAATGTAACTCTGTGGAAAGGAAAAGGAGGGAGGTAATGGGTAATGATCTTTAGCTTTTAATTCTGTGAATATAATCTGTTAAGGTAATAATCTGGGCGGATTAAGGTGGGATAAATATTTATTCTATAAATCTTTGCTCTTATATCATTTCTTTTGCAATGGAGAGAGAACAATAATTATCCATTAGTGAAGGGAGTTAAAGAGAGAGAAGTCACAGAAGGGGATCAGTGGGGGACTCATTTTCTGGGGGCTGCCTTGTAGTTCCCATTTTCCAAACTGTGACTTTGTCAGCCAGTGGGGGGTTTGAGGGTTCCCAACAGTCACCTTTAATTTTCAGGATGTCCAATTTGTATCTAATTGGGGATTAAATTTTTAAAATTCTTAAATTTTTCAAAATTTAGTTTAAAAAATGTTTGTATCCAACTCATTGAACACATCTTCCTCTATTTTACTGATATGAGTTTTTAAAAGAAATAAATTTTCCTCTACTGCTTTTGCTGCATCCCATGGGTATTAGTATGTTGTTGCTTTATTATTATTCTCTTTAAGAATATTATTTATTGTTTCTGTGATTTGTTTTTTAACCTACTTATTCTTTAAGATTAGGTCATCTTAAACGATTCCAATTAATTTTTAATCTGTTTCCATGGTTCCTAATATAATTTTTATTTCATTATGATCTAAAAATACATTATTTCTACTTCTCTACATTTAACTCTCAATTGTTTATGCTCTGATATATGGTCAATTTTTATAAAGGTAGTGTGAACTGTTAAGGAAAAGGCCCATTCCTCTTTATTTCCATGCAGGTCTTTCCAGGTATCAGGCATATTTAAGATTTTATTCATTTCCTTGACTTATTTATTTTTCAGTTAGATTTTGTCAAGTTTTGAGAGAGGAAGCTTGAAGTCCCCCATTACTGTAGTTTAGTTTTACTACCTATTTCGACCTCATCATTCACTGATCTCTTCCTTCAAAATGTGAATGCTTTAGCATTTTTGTTGCATATACATTTAATCACTGATGTTACTTCATTATCTCTGGCACCTTTTAACATAATATCCCTTCTCCATTCATCTCTTTTAATTAAATCTGTCTTGGCTTGAACTTTTAGATTATGATTGCTTACCCCTACTCTTTTTACACAAATTCAGGCCGTGATAAATTCTGCTCCAGCCCTTTATTTTTATGTGTCTCTCGTCTTTAAATGTCTTTCTTATAAACAACATATTGTTGGATTCTGATTTTTGATGCATTCTTCCCTCTTCCATCATTCTTCTCTCCTTTATCTTATGTGAATGTGGACTGAAATGTATTCCCCCACACACAGGTTTTTCATTGTAAAATATCACTACTTCTTTCCTTTTGAAAGTACAAGAGCTCCAAAAAGACCATCCACAGTTTCCATGTTTTTCATATGCCATTTCCACTTCATTCATTTTGAAGAGGTTAACACAGATAACAAAATCCCACTTAATTTTGACACCATCTTTGCAATTTGCAGATTTAGTCAGTGAAGAGAAAAGGCTTCTTCAGCTAGTTTCTTTACTCTGTCTAACCATCTCTCTATCAATCTATAATCTATTAATACATCTTTCTATCCATCTATCAATCTATAATTTATGAATCAACCTATCCATCTATAATCCATTTATCAATCAATAGTATTTGATGTATTAATCAATACTCTATCAATCAGTCATCAATCTGTGAGTCCATACAACCATCTATCTATAATCTATGTATCCAAATATAAACCTATAAGCCTATAAATCTATCAGATTTTATAATCTGTCTAACCATCCATCAATCCATCTATTCATCAATTTATGACCAACCTATTTACCAATACATCTATAATCCCAACATATATCTAGCTATTGGTCTATCCAGATATTTATCATTCAATATATAATCTACCAATCAGGTTATAATCTATCAATCATCAATTTATCCATCCATCTGTCCATCCATCCAACTATCTATTCATCAATCTATCTAAAATCGATCAATCTATTCATCTATCAATCATTCAATAACTTATCAGTCCACCTATCAATCTATAATATCTATCCATTAATGTATAATCTATCAATCATAAATTAATCCATTAGTCCATCTTTCCAACTGTCTATCCATCATTTATCTATCCATAAATATATCTATAATCTCCCAGTCTTTCTTTCTATCCATCAGTCAATTGATAATCTATCAACCAACATATCAATATATATAAATCAATATATATAATCTATAAATCCACATATAACCTATCAATCATCAGTATACCTATTAACCCAGCCAACTATCCATCTGTCTGTCAATCTCTGTATCTATCATGTATTGATCTATCCATCCATCCATCCATTTGTCTATAATCTATTAATTTGTATATTCATCTATCAATCTGTTATCTATCAATCAACCAAACTTTCAAGATATCATATGTATCAATCTATAATCTATCAATCTACAATCAATTGTATATCTAGCCATCTTTCAATCTATAATCTCTGAATCAATCATCTACCTATCCATCTGTCCTTCCATCGATCCATCTATCAATAAATCTATAATCTATCAATCAACTTATCCATTAACCTGTCAGTCTATCATATATGTATTATCCATTTATCAATCAATCTGTATAATCTGTTATTTAGTCTATCAACAAATCACCAATCTATCTCTCAATCTATCCAACTGTGTGTCTGGTCTGTCTCTCTATTCATCCATGAATAACCTATCAATTTAATGATGTCTCTCCATCTATCAATCATCTATCAAACAACATCAATCTCTAATCTATCAATCAGTCATCAGTCTATCTATTCCACCCATTGGCCTATCTGTTTATATTTCTGTCTGTCTATATCATCTACTGATCCATCCATCTTTAATCTGTCAATCTATCAATCAATCTATAATTATTCAATCACTGTGTTAGTCTATTATGTAGCTATACATCTCTCAATCAATATCAAATCTATCATTTACTATATCAATATTCCACCAATCTATCATGAATCTATAAAACCATAAAACCTCTAGTCCATCTGTGTATTCCTCTATCCAGCTATCAATCTGTCTATAATCCATCATTCTGTCTATCCATTTCTATCCATCAATCTTTCTATCTATAATCTAACAATGACTCCATACATCTACCAATAAATTTATAATCTATGAATGAATCAATCTATCCATGAAACTATCAATATATGAAATATCTATCCATCCATAAATCAACTGATCAATCATTA